>NC_053024.1:260436312-260736312 GCF_003073215.2 Triticum urartu
TTATCTTTGAGGTGAGATGCATCGACATGGTATAGGCTATGTGATGATATGGAGTCTTGGAACTACAAACGATTGAAATTGGAATTTCATCAAAAGTTTTATCCTATGCATCTTGTTCATCCTGATCGCAAATATATATATATATAATTTTTGGCCTCGCGAAGGAGAAAGCATCGCTCAAGCTTGGGGAGGCTTAAATCAATGTTATATTCATGCCCGAATCATGAGCTCTCAAGAGAAATGATTATTCAAAAAGGGGATGTGCTGCAAGGCGATTAAGTTGGGTAACGCCAGGGTTTTCCCAGTCACGACGTTGTAAAACGACGGCCAGTGAATTGTAATACGACTCACTATAGGGCGAATTCAAATGGGATTTATTGGAAAGAATTAAATGCAACTCCAAAGATTGGGACCTCGACAATGGTAAGGAGTCAGGTATGACACCTAGTTTTGATTGTGTTAAATCCTTTATGGATACTGACATTTTTCGTAAATTTAGCACTAAATATGGACTTGACTCGGAGATAGTAGCTTCTTTCTGTGAATCTTTTGCTGCTTATGTTGATCTCCCCAAGGAGAAGTGGTTTAAATATCATCCTCCCATAGAAGTAAAAGTAGTTGCACCTATTAAAGTTGAAGAAAAGACTATTACTTATAATGATCCTATTGTTCCTACTTCTTATGATGAGAAACCACCTTTCCCTGTTAGGATAAAGGATCATGCTAAAGCTTCAACTGTGGTTCGTAAAAGCAATATTAAAACATATACACCTCCTGATCAAGTTAAAGTTGAACCTAATATTGCTATTGTTAAAGATCTCTGGTCTGATAATATAGATGGGCATGTTATTTATTTCTGTAATGAAACTGCTAGAATTGCTAAACCCTGTGATACAGATAAACCTAGACCTGTGGTAGGCATGCCTGTTATTTCTGTTAAAATAGGAGATCATTGTTATCATGGCTTTGTGTGATATGGGTGCTAGTGCTAGTGCAATACCTATTGACTTATACAAAGAAATTATGCATGACATTGCACCCGCTGAGTTAGAAGATATTGATGTCACAATTAAAATTGCTAATAGAGATACTATTTCACCAATGGAAATTGTTAGAGATGTTGAAGTCTTGTGTGGGAAAACTAAATATCCTGCTAATTTTCTTGTTCTTGGTTCCCCACAAGATAGTTTTTGTCCCATTATATTTGGTAGACCCTTCTTAAATACTGTTAATGCTACCAAAGATTGCAAAAGGGATGTTGTTACTGTCGGTTTAGATGATATGACTCATGAATTTAATTTTTCTAAATTTAGCAGACAACACCGTGAAGAAGAATTACCTAGTAAGGATGAAATTATTGGTCTTGCTTCTATTGCCGTACCTCCTAGTGATCCTTTAGAACAATATTTGCTAGACCATGAAAATGATATGTTTATGAATGAAAGAAGGGAATTAGATGAAGTATTCTTTAAACAGGAACCTATTCTGAAAAACAATTTACCTGTTGAAATCCTAGGGGACCCTCCTCCACCCAAGGGTGATCTCGTGTTTGAGCTTAAACCGTTACCTGATACTCTTAAATATGCTTATCTTGATGAGAAAAGGATATACCCTGTTATTATTAGTGCTAACCTTTCTGAACATGAAGAAGAGAGATTATTGAAAACTCTGAAGAAGCACCGTGCTGCTATTGGGTATACTCTTGATGATCTTAAGGGCATTAGTCCAACTCTATGTCAACATAAAATTAATTTGGAATAAGATGCTAAACCAGTTCGTGATCATCAACGCCGTCTGAATCCTAAAATGAAAGAAGTGGTAAGAAAGGAGATACTAAAGCTCCTTGAGGCAGGTATAATTTATCCCGTTGCTGATAGTAAGTGGGTAAGTCCTGTCCATTGTGTCCCTAGGGAGGTATTACTGTTGTTCCTAATGATAAAGATGAATTGATTCCTCAAAGAATTATTACTGGTTATAGGATGGTAATTGATTTCCGCAAATTAAATAAGGCTACTAAAAAAGATCATTACCACTTACCTTTTATCGATCAAATGCTAGAAAGATTATCCAAACATACACATTTTTTCTTTCTAGATGGTTATTCTGGTTTCTCTCAAATACCTGTGTCAGCCAAAGATCAATCAAAGACTACTTTTACATGCCCTTTTGGTACTTTTGCTTATAGACGTATGCCTTTTGGTTTATGTAATGCACCTGCTACCTTTCAAAGATGCATGATGGCTATATTCTCTGACTTTTGTGAAAAGATTTGTGAGGTTTTCATGGACGAGTTTTCCGTCTATGGATCTTCTTTTGATGATTGCTTGACCAACCTTGATCGAGTTTTGCAGAGATGTGAAGAAACTAATCTTGTCTTGAATTGGGAAAAGTGCCACTTTATGGTTAATGAAGGTATTGTCTTGGGGCATAAAGTTTCTGAAAGAGGTATTGAAGTTGATAAAGCCAAGGTTGATGCTATTGAAAAGATGCCATGTCCCAAGGACATCAAAGGTATAAGAAGTTTCCTTGGTCATGTCGGTTTTTATAGGAGGTTCATCAAGGACTTATCAAAAATCTCTCAGACTCTGACTAATTTATTACAAAAAGATATACCATTTGTCTTTGATGATGATTGTGTAGAAGCATTTTAAATACTTAAGAAAGCATTGATCTCTACACCTATTGTTCAGCCACCTGATTGGAATTTACCCTTCGAAATTATGTGTGATGCTAGTGATTATGCTGTAGGTGTTGTTCTAGGACAAAGAGTTGATAAGAAACTAAATGTTATTCAATATGCTAGTAAAACTCTAGACAATGCTCAAAGAAATTATGCTACTACTGAAAAAGAATTCTTAGCAGTTGTATTTGCCTGTGATAAGTTTAGACCTTATATTGTTGATTCTAAAGTAACTATTCACACTGATCATGCTGCTATTAAATATCTTATGGAAAAGAAAGATGCTAAACCTAGACTTATTAGATGGGTTCTCTTGCTACAAGAATTTGATTTACATATTGTTGATAGAAAAGGAGCTGAGAACCCCGTTGCAGACAACTTGTCTAGGTTAGAAAATGTGCTTGATGACCCACTACCTATTGATGATAGCTTTCCTGATGAGCAATCAAATATCATAAATACTTCTCATACTGCTCCATGGTATGCTGATTATGCTAATTACATTGTTGCTAAGTTTATACCACCTAGTTTCACATACCAGCAAAAGAAAAAGTTCTTTTATGATTTGAGGCATTACTTTTGGGACGACCCACATATTTATAAAGAAGGAGTAGATGGTGTTATTAGACATTGTGTAACTGAGCATGAACAGGAACAGATCCTACGCAAGTGTCACTCCAAAGCTTATGGAGGACACCATGCTGGAGAAAGAACTGCACATAAGGTACTGCAATCTGGTTTTTATTGGCCTACTCTCTTCAAGGATGCCCGTAAGTTTGTCTTATCTTGTGATGAATGTCAAAGAATTGGTAATATTAGTAGACGTCAAGAAATACCTATGAATTATTCACTTGTTATTGAACCATTTGATGTTTGGGGCTTTGACTATATGGGACCTTTTCCTTCCTCTAATGGTTATACACATATTTTAGTTGCTGTTGATTACGTTACTAAGTGGGTAGAAGCTATTCCAACTAGTAGTGCTGATCATAACACTTCTATTAAAATGCTTAAAGAAGTTATTTTTCCAAGGTTTGGAGTCCCTAGATATTTAAGGACTGTTGGTGGCTCACATTTTATTCATGGTGCTTTCCGTAAAATGCTTGCTAAATATGATGTTAATCATAGAATTGCATCCCCTTATCACCCTCAGTCTAGTGGTCAAGTAGAATTGAGTAATAGAGAACTCAAATTAATTTTACAAAAGACTGTCAATAGGTCTAGAAAGAATTGGTCCAAGAAACTAGATGATGCATTATGGGCCTATAGAACTACATATAAAAATCCTATGGGTATGTCTCCGTATAAAATGGTCTATGGAAAAGCATGTCACTTACCTCTCGAACTAGAACACAAGGCTTATTGGGCTATTAAAGAACTTAATTATGATTTTAAACTTGCCGGTGAGAAGACGTTATTTGATATTACCTCACTTGATGAATGGAGAACCCAAGCCTACGAAAATGCCAAGTTGTTTAAAGAAAAAGTTAAAAGATGGCATGACAAAAGGATACAAAAGCGTGAGTTTAATGTACGTGATTATGTATTGCTATACAACTCTCGTTTAAGATTTTTTGTAGGAAAACTTCTCTCTAAATGGGAAGGCCCTTACGTTATCAAGGAGGTCTACCGTTCCGGTGCCATAAAAATCAACAACTTCGAAGGCACAAATCCGAAGGTGGTGAACGGTCAAAGAATCAAACACTATATCTCAGGTAATCCCATAAATATTGAAACCAATGTTATTGAAATCGTAACCCCGGAGGAATACATAAAGGACACTTTCCGGAACGTTTCAGACTCCGAAAAGGAATAGGTATGTGGTACGGTAAGTAAACCGACTCCAAAACAGTTTTTAAGGCAATATTTCTCCGTTTTGGAATATTTAGAAAAATAGAAAAATAAGCAGCAGCACGGAAAGGACACGAGGGCTCCACGAGGGTGGAGGGCGTGCCCTACCCCCTGGGCGCGCCCCCTACCTCGTGGGCACCTCGTGTGCTCTCCGGACTCCGTTTTCTTACAGGACACGTATTTTGGTCGGTAGAAATTCATTATATAACCTCCCGGGGGTTTTGACTCCCGTATCACGCAAAAATCTCCTGTCTTTGTTTTGAGTTGTTTTTCTGACAGATCTAGATTATCATGACGTCTCCAAGTGCTCCCAAGGACAAGTTCTTCAAGAAGGTCATCAACCCTTACCTCGCGGAGGTGCAGCGACACCCTCAAACCATTGAGATGCGTGATGGGTTGCCGCACATCCGTGATGCTGAGGGACCGAAGGGGAACAGAAGCGTGGAGACGAGGCTCGAAGCAATGGAGCAACAAGTTTTCAAGTCTCAGGGGATGGTGGAGCGTGGACTCAACTCCAACTACATGATGATCGCAGAGTTCACCAACAAACACAAGCTGGATGCCGACAACATCGGGGAGACCATCTTCAAGCTTCACGAGAAAATCGAGCACCTTCAAGCTCAGATCTATGACCTACAAAACCAAAACTGTGAGTATGAATATAGATTCAAAAGGATGAGTTTGGCTGCAGATTTGAGGATCCCGGAGACTCGGTCATCCTTCTATGATGGTGAGCGTATACCTTGGAAGAAGGACGACAAGCCTACGCCATCAACAAAATCACCACCGTCTCCTCAAACAAAGAAGAATTGAGTATCTAGTATGGGCACTCCTGTTGGCAACTGCCAAGCTTGGGGGAGTGCCCCGGTATCGTATCACCATCACTTTTATCTTTACCGTTTTTCTTAGTTCAATCCTTTTGGTAATATCTTGATCTAGTAGAATAAAAGTTCTTAGTATGATCTAGTTGTGAGTTTTGCTTTATTATCCTTCTATGTAATCGAGTCTGTGGGCTATATAATAAAGATTAGTGTTGAGTCAAGGGCTTGACTATTTTGCCATGATCTAAGTGAATAAAAGGAAAGAGAAAGAAATAAAAATAAACAAAGAGATCATGTGACTCTTATGGAGAGTAATGAGCTCACATAGAAAGAGTATGATGAATAAAAGTTATTGAGGATTGACAAACATAGTTTTGGTCATCGTTGCAATTAATAGGGAGTAATAAAGAAAGAGAGGTCTTCACATATAAATATACTATCTTGGACATCTTTTATTATTGTGAGCATTCATTAAAATATGACATGCTAAAGAGTTGACATTGGACAAGGAAGACAACGTAATGGGTTATGTTTTCTTACATCTGAGATAAATTATATTGTCTTGGATCCTCCAACATGTTGATCTTGCCTTTCCCCCTCATGCTAGCCAAATTCATTGCACCAAGTAGAGATACTACTTGTGCTTCCAAACACCCTTAAACCAGTTTTTACATGAGAGTTCACCATACCTACCTATGGATTGAGTAAGATCCATCAAGTAAGTTGTCATCGGTGCAAGAAATAAAAATTGCTCTCTGAATATGTATGATTGATTGGTGTGGAAGAAATAAGCTTTATACGATCGTGTGATATGGGAGTAATAAAAGCGACAGACTGCATAATAAAGGTCCATATCACAAGTGGCAATATAAAGTGACGTTCTTTCGCATTAGGATTTTGTGCATCCAACCATAAAAGCGCATGACAACCTCTGCTTCCCTCTGCAAAGGGCCTATCTTTTACTTTTATCTCCTACATTGCATAAGAGTCATGGTGATCTTCACCCTTCCTTTTTACATTTTATCCTTTGGCAAGCACAATATGTTGGAAAGATCTTGGTATATATGGCTAATTGGATGTGAGTTTTCATGAACTATTACTGTTGACATTACCCTTGAGGTAAAACGTTGGGAGGCAAAACTATAAGCCCCTATCTTTCTCTGTGTCCGACTAAAACTCCATACCCATAAGTATTGCGTGAGTCTTAGCAATTGTGAAAGATTATATGATAGTTGAGTATGTGGACTTGTTGAAAAGCTCTTATACATTGACTCTTTCCTATGTTATGATAAATTGCAATTGCTTCAATGACTGAGATTATAGTTTGTTAGTTTTCAATGAAGTTTACGATTCATACTTGATATTGTGATTGAATTATTACTCTAGCATAAGAAATCATATGACAAGAATTATATAAGTTGTTGTTCTAAGAATGATCATGATGCCCTCATGTCCGTATTTTATTTTTTATCGACACCTCTATCCCTAAACATGTGGACATATTTTTCGATTTCGGCTTTTCGCTTGAGGACAAGCGAGGTCTAAGCTTGGGGGAGTTGATACGTCCATTTTGCATCATGCTTTTATATCAATATTTATTGCATTATGGGATGTTATTACACATTATGTCACAATACTTATGCCTATTCTCTCTTATTTTACAAGGTTTACATAAAGAGGGAGAATGTCGGCAGCTGGGATTCTGGGCTGGAAAAGGAGCAAATATTATAGACCTATTCTGCACAGCTCCAAAAGTCCTGAAACTTCACGGATGATGTTTTCCAAATATATAAAAAATACTAAGCGCAAGAACTTCACCAGGGGGGCCACACCCTGCCCACGAGGGTGGGGGCGCGCCCTACCCCCCTCGGCGCGCCCCCTACCTCGTGGGCCCCCTGGTGGCCCTCCGGTGACCATCTTCTGCTATATGGACTCTTTCGATGGGAAAATAATCATAAGCCATCTTCTCGGACGAAACTCCGCCGCCACGAGGCCGAACCAATCTAGGGTTCTGGCGGGGCTGTTCTGTCGGGGAAACTTCCCCCCCCCCCGGAGGGGGAAATCATCGCCATCGTCATCACCAACGCTCCTCTCATCGGGAGAGGGCAATCTCCATCAACATCTTCATCAGCACCATCTCATCTCAAAACCCTAGTTTATCTCTTGTATCCAATTCTTGTCTCCAAGTCCGGGATTGGTGCTAGTAGGTTGCCAGTAGTGTTAATTACTCCTTGTAGTTGATGCTAGTTGGTTTAATTGGTGGAAGATCATATGTTCAGATCCTATATGCACATTAATATCCCTGTGATTATGAACATGTTTATGCTTTCTGAGTAGTTACTTTTGTTCCTGAGGACATGGGAGAAGTCTTGCTATTAGTAGTCATGTGAATTTGGTATTCGTTCGATATTTTGATGAGATGTATGTTGTCTCTCCTCTAGTGGTGTTATGTGAACGTCGACTACATGAGACTTCACCATTATTTGGGCCTTGAGGAAGGCATTGGGAAGTAATAAGTAGATGATGGTTTGCCAGAGTGACAGAAGCTTAAACTCTAGTTTATGCGTTGCTTCGTAAGGGGCTGATTTGGATCCATATGTTTCATGCTATGGTTAGGTTTACCTTAATAATTTTGTTGTATTTGAGGATGCTTGCAATAGAGGTTAATCATAAGTGGGATGCTTGTCCATGTAAGGGCAGTACCCAAGCACCAGTCCACCCACATACCAAATTATCAAAGTACCGAACGCGAATCATATGAACGTGATGAAAACTAGCTAGACGATATTCCCATGTGTCCTCGGGAGCGCTTTACATCCTATAAGAGTTTTTCCAGGCTTGTCCTTTGCTACAAAAAGGATTGGGACACCTTGCTGCACCTTATTTACTTTTGTCACTTGTTGCTCATTACAAATTATCTTATCACAAAACTATCTGTTACCACTTATTTCAGTACTTGCAGAGAATACCTTGCTGGAAACCGCTTATCGTTTCCTTCTGCTCCTCGTTGGGTTCAACACTCTTACTTATCGAAAGGACTACGATATATCCCCTATACTTGTGGGTCATCACCCCATGCGCGCCCTGGTGGGTTGTGGTCCCCGCGTGGCCCTCTCACTTACCTCTTCATACCACATAATCACTTACCTCCACACAAAAATCCCCATTGCTCTCTCTCACGTGTTCTTGAGCTCAAACCCGCGGATTTTGATCTCTTTGCCTGAAGCTCCGTTTCCGAAACTATTTCGGGGTATTGTTGCTTGGTATGTGACTCCACCATCTGTCCAATTAGTTTTTGTTTTAGTGGTTTGTACTTTGAATAATCATCTACTCTTGGTGCTGCTGTAGATGTGCTCGCATGTTGAATTCTTAGTGTTCTAAGTAGTTTGAATGCTTGGTATGGCCTCTATGTATCCCTATGAGTAGTTGCTATCAATCTTACAAAGTTTTGTTGAGAAATTTTTGTCACTCAAAATTTTTTATTTTCAGAAAATTGTACGCGGACATGAATATCTTCAGGAAGTTTGGCTCTAAGAAGAACTCCAAGGGTGTTATTGGGGAGTCTTCGGACAATGATCTCCACCCTCGGAGGTTGGCGAAGTACGGCCGTGTGAATTGCCGTACAGCCCGTTCTTGCAAGAGGCTGGAATTCTTGAGGAGTTCATGCAATATATTGCTAATGCCGGCCTCACCGACTTCATCACAGATGAGTGTGACCAGCACCATGTCCTTGCAAACAACTTTGTTCAGAGCTTTACTTTCTTGCCTAGAAATAATCCTCCTGAAGTGAGCTTTGATTTATATGCTGAAAACCATCAGATACCACTTACTGAGATTTTTGATATATGCATGATCCCTTCAAGGGGATCTTGGCTGAGCCTAGGCCGGCCGAATTTGAGGACCTTTACCACACTCTGACAGTGAGTGATGAGAGAGGACTGTCAGCCATCACTGCCGCTGGCTTACATTTCCCCTCTATTCGTTACTTTGCACTTTTATTGTTAAATGCTTGCTTGCTACGGAGAAGGTGGGTGCACTCAGTTCACCAGACCTTGCTGATTTATGTCGTGCATTAGAGGGCGACAACACTTATAGCTTGGGAGCTATTGTGGCTCGTCACCTCCACCTTAATAAATCTAAGGGAAAAATACATGGTGGGATTTATGCTACTTGTTTGGCGGCTCACTTCGAGGTTGAGATACACCTTCATGATTACCCTATCACTAAAGTTTACCTAGATCCTGCAGCCATGGATCACCATCACTTTCTTGCACATGATCGCCCTGACATTGCTATTCCCTACAATTTGGACTATAGTGTTGAAGCTCGTGATGTTATTCCATTGCATGCTCCTGCTTTGTTTGATTTTGCTGCCAAGGGCGGATACCGGATTATGGCTGTAGACATCATTGCCTACTGGAACGCTCACGCTACAGCACACCAGGCACCTTCGCAGTGGGATGAGTGGATGCCTGTTCCTCAGGATCCCTACTACCCTCCAGGCTACTGATTCACTACCAAGTTAGGCCAAAAGCCTAAGCTTGGGGGAGTACGTGTTTCCACCGACTTTACATTCATGTCTATTTATTCCATTTGTCGGTGTTCACACCTTTTCATTGTATCATCCATGCTTAGATTTATTTTCTTGCTTTCTTCTTGTGTGTTTGAAAAACTTTAGAAAAAAAGTTGTAGTTAATTTACTTTCTATGCATGCTTAGTATTAGTACTAAAAAGAAAATCCAAAAAGATTTCCTTGTTCTTCTTTTGCTTGTTGGGAGCTTTCCCGTGTAAATAGTTTCTCTCATTTTTGCTTTTCCCTTTTAGTTGCTTGCTAAAGAAAACCAAAAACTCCAAAAATATTTCAGTGTGTTTCTCTGAAATTCTTTTCTTTTTACTCGAGTTGTACCGAGGAGAAGACCACGATGAAAATGTTGAGTGTCTCTCATATGAATAATTGTTGAACTAATAAAGAGCCATTTTACCATGTCTTCTCCAGTTGAATAAAATGTTTGCAGATTCCAGGTTAATCCATGGCACTCTTGCACTATTATTATTTTCATATCATTGGGTCGTGCAAGTGAAAGGCAATAATGACGACATTTGATGAACTAGCCGTGGCTAAGAGAAACTGGTATCAACTCGACTTGTCTTGTCTGTGTAAATATGTTTAACCTAGCATCCATGATTCAACCCATTATGATTAAACATGTTTGCAATGACAATTAGAGATTATACTTTCTCATGACATGCATAAGTAGCTGGGAGTTAATAATGATTTACCTTGGATATCAACATAGCGTTAAGATGATTGTGATGTAGTATGATGATATGGTATCCTCCTCTGAATGTTCAAGTGGCTTGACTTGGTACATGTTCATGCATGTAGTTGAATCAAAACCAACATAGCCTCTATAATGTTTATGTTCATGGTGTTCATATCCTACTCATGCTAGTGCCCAATGTTACTTACGCATAATGCATGGTTATGATCGTTGTTGCTCTCTAGCTGGCCGCTTCTCAATCTAAATTCCTAGCCTTCGCGTGTACTAAGTGGGCATTCTGCTTATACATCAAAAACCTTGAACCCAAAGTTATTCCAGATGAGTCCACCATACCTACATATATATGGTATTACCCTGCCATCCTAAGTAAATTTGCATGTGCCACCTCTAAAAACTTCTAAAAAATTATCCGTTTTGTGTGCCTCGATCGTTCATGGAACAACAGGAGGTGGTCGATATCTTTCGTGCTAAGCGGGTTATTCTCAGGTCGAGTGTTTATTCACTCGCCATCGCACGAGAAAATGGGCGGTAATAGGGATGCACAGTCCCAAACTGCAAACATGAAAAAGAGTTCATCTCTGAAATAATTAAACAAAAACTCCCAATGGAGTCAAAACCTTTACTTTTACCGCTTGGGAACCGCCACTAGCGTGGTTAGCATGGAAGGTGTTGATAACTGATGGTCGTGAAGTAAATAAGAAGGGTGCATGTCTCAAAATATCATTTATCTCTGTTTTAAAAATTGAGCTCTCACTACTAGGAAAACGCTTATAGATAGAAGTTTACCAGTAGCGTTTGTTTATAACCCCACGCTACTACTAGTTAGTACTAGTAGCGCTGGCTATAAAGAGCGCTGTTGGTATCAGTTAGCAGCATCGCTTGTTACACAGCCCCACGCTACTGCTAAGTGTAATACACCACACCCCCCGGTCAAAAAATAGCAGCAGCGCCTGTCGTCCAACCTGCGCTACAGCTAGTGGGCCTAGCAGTAGCGCTGGCCCATTTCCCGCGCTGCTGTTAAGCCCACTACCCCCACCCCCACCCCCCCATCCCGCGCGCCCCCGGCCCAGCCGGCCTCATCTCACTCTCACTCACACTCCCACACTCCTCCGGTCCTCTCGATCCCCCGCGCGCCGCCGTCGACCCCCGCACTGTCGTCCCCCGCGCCGGCCCTCCTCCCTGCGTCGGCCGCCCTCGCCCGCGCCAGCCCTCCTCCCCGCTGGCCGCCCAGCTCCGTCGCGTCGGCCTCCCTCCTCCGCCTGCCGCCCCGGCCCCCGCGCCGGCTCTCCTCCCGCGCCAGCCCTCCTCCACCGAGAGGTACTCCTCCCTCCTTCCTCCTCCTCCCTCCCTCCCTATTTATACTTATTAGGGTAGTTATTTTGAATTCTGTAGTTGAAATTTTTTAGGTTATTAGAATAATTTAGGTTATGCATGATCGAACCCTTGCTTGGACAGATTAGGTATAAACCCTAGTTAATTCGTATGAACCCTAGGTTTTTAAATTTAGCTAGGTTTTAAAGTTAGGACAGAAATTTAGCTAGGTTTTTAATTAGGTGTAGTTAATATAATTTAGGTGTTTTAAGTGTATTTACAAGAGTTTTAGGTGTTTTAGTTGTTTTAGGTGTAGTTAACAGAATTTTAGGTGTTTTAGTTGTTTTAGGTGTAGTTAACAGAATTCTATGTATTTTTTAGTTAAAGCAATTGTTGTTATTTTTTTAGTTAAAGCAATTTTTCCTGTTATATGCAAATATGCAATGGACATGCCATATTTTGAACATGTAACATTTTGGACATGTCATATTTTTCCGAGTGGCCTATGTTTTGCCAGAAATGTCAATTCGTTTATGTTCTAGCAAACTTCAGGCGCTCGATATGTCCTGTTTTTAGCAAAAGTCATGCCAAATTTTTCTAAGTGTTTATTAATTTTGTTTTCATAATTAAGCATTTTGTTCTCAACGTCGACGATGCCTATCCCGCATCCTCGTCGTCGACTCGGCGGAGGACTCCTGGCTGAGCCGAGGGGCCATGTCAGGGACTGGGCTCCGCCGGGCTGGTACTGGGTTGTGCTACCTTCTGGTGAGCGCAGCTTAGTGAGGAGCCAGCCCGTCGTCGACCCAGAGCTTCTTTGGTGGCGTTCACATGGGCCTGCATCGGTGGAGAGGCTTGAGTCCCCGGCGCAGGTGGTACAGCACCGTGTCACGGAGGAGAACGCGCACGTCCAGCACTACTTGGTTGTGTTGGCGAACGACCGGTTCTCCAATACCTGGCAGATTCTTTGGGGATCTCACCGGAGCTATGATCCGGTGATGGTTCCTTCTCTTTGGGTGTCCACCGCGGCCCACTGAACCTAGAGGAGCTATTATTCGAGATGTATTAGTCATATTATATGATGATCTTTGCTACCAACTACTATATATGTATTCGATGATGGATTATTAATTACCTATTAGTTATTTGCTTATTGAATGCAAAAGATGAGCACGTTTGTGCTACAACCTACTATATATGTATTCATGATGGATTATATGATGATCTTTGCTACAAACTACTACAAACTACAAATTTTAGGTGTTTTAGTTGTTATATGATGATCTTTGCTACAACTACTATATATGTATTCGATGATGGATTATTAATTACCTATTAGGAAATGTCTGACGATGAAAAGGAATTTGCTATGTGCGAGTACTGCGAAGATGAGCGCGGTCTGTGCGACAGGCCTCACTTGGTAGAAGGTCGGCGCTTCAGCATCAAGCTCCAAGAGACCTTCGATGTTGAAACGGTATGCAACGACGACAAGTGTTTTTTGTTATTTTTTGCATGACTTCTCTGCTTCTTCAACGTGTAATTTCCGTCTTTTACAATTCGACTAGCTTATCCCATGCCATGCAAGACGCTATGTCTTGGAGAAGATGGGTTTTGAAGATCATGAAAGAATGGAGACAAAGATAATTCAACTAAGGACCCATCATGGTTATGATTTTGCTGTAAATCTATACAATTATGTGAACCCACCAATTTTGGTTGCCTGAATTGGGAAGCCCTTTGCAAGGCGTATGATTTTCATGAGGGTATGCTTCTCACCTTTGATCTTGGTGATCCTGACATCGACGAAAATGATATGACCATTTGGATCCTTGTTGACACGCTTCCAGTTCTACTGCTGTGTGAGTTTCTTAAACATATTTACTAAGTAATTTATATTGTTTATTTCAAAATATTTGACAGTTTATTTCCATTGACAACTTATTTTCATTCTTCAAAAAATGTACGGAAAATGGTAGACAGAACCTACTACAACAATGATGAAGCACAATTAACTTACAAGGAGCAAGATGGTCTTATCGCATTTTTTTACTGATATTGAGAATTACAATAGCTATTATCAAACTCCTCCACATTATGGTCAATACGTGCCACTAGTGAACGTGTTGAACTACGGTAACATCAATGGAGATATCATGGTAAGATTTTCTACTATTACGACATCCGTGCATCTTTTGCATAAATTCTTATAAAACTAAACTATATTGCTAACTACAAAGTTATTACTATGTTTATGAACAGAAAATCCCGATGGATTGTGTGCCTCATCTGATGTTGACGAGAGGTCGCGTTAATGTTATGAGCTTATGGCCACCACGGCCAGGTCAGCCGCAGTATCCACATCACTCCTGTCCATACCGGATTTCTAAAAGCGAGGAAGCCATGATAATAGATGATTTCAAAAAATGTTTGAACCATCGTAGAGAGCTACTTGTAAGCAACATTGTGCATAGGCCAAGACTTAGGGACAGGATGATCTCCGTTCTTTATTATGGAGAGTCAATTTTCCTTAATGCAGCGTCAATGCCTATCTTGTTTTATGATATTTTACCTAAGAGAGGGTAGAGTAGGTCCTATGAGAGGAGTAGGTCATAGCTAGAATGTGTTATTATGTGCTACAATGTGTTAGAGTTGATGATGATGAGGAGGAGTTGTGATTATGACTAGTGACCAACTTGTTATATGATGTCTCATTGACGAACATTGTTTGATGGTGATGACAGGTGGTAATGAATATGCTATTTAAACAGGCTAGTTCATGATGAGTTGTTATTGTATAACAGATATATCTGTTTAAACATGTACAGCGCCAAAATGCTAAAAAACATAAATGTTAGCAGTAGAGCGGGCCTGAAAACGTGCTACTAGTACTTGAACTTACCAGTACCGCTGGCCTAAAAACGCGCTACTGCTACAAAATAGCTATAGCGTCGTAGTAGTAGCTCTGGTGCCCGCGCTACTGGTAGCTCAAAAACCAGCGCTACTGGTAAGCATTTCCCTAGTAGTGTCTGGCACCTATGCAAATCACTGCTTCCCTCTGCGAAGGGACTTTCTATTTACTTTTATGTTGTGTCATCACCTTCTAACAAACAAGCGCCAGAAACTCAGTACAGCACAATGGTCATGATTTATGCATAGTGTGTAGCTAATGTTGGGTGCATCATGACTGGATCTTTTCTACCATGAATTACAATGTTTAGTCGCTGCTTGAACTTTGGAGGTGCTCTACATTTATGTTTTGTGATCTCAGAAAGGGCTAGCGAGATACCACTATTATATCATGGTTGTTTTAACAACGTGTTGCTGTTTGAGATATCTTATTATTGCTCGCTAGCTGATTATGTCATTGATATGAGTCATTATAATCTTTAAGAGTTATTGTCAACATGGTTAGTTATAATGCTGGCTGAAAACCTGGGTACTGTTTGTCAGCGTCCTGGGAACGGGGGTCCCCAGACTTGCCTGCCTGCGGCCCACGGCGTGGCTCTACCAGCAGCCCTGTATGGCCCATCTTCACCAGCCAACACTCAAGACCCTCGCGAGGGGCCAAGCCTCGTGAGGCAGACGATGCAAGACCTCCTCGGGGGCGGCCTCACCAGGCTGGCTCACGGGGGGCAGAGAGATCAAGGCAAGGGGCACCTCGCGAGGTTCCTGTGACGCAAGCCATGACGATCAAGGCCAGGCGGGCACCAGCGCGCGCAGTGTCCTCATTTCCTCTTTGGTGCTAAAGAGGCAATCGTAAGCGCGTAGTCCCGAGGCATCAAGCAAAGGTTTCCATATCGGTGCAAAAAGACCAAGACTAGCAGGACGGCGGCACGGATGTCACCGTGGAGCCCAGGACGGCGTCATCACCAGAGCCTTTGGCAGGCGAAGACCATCTTTTGCCATGATAGCTTTGTAACACCCACAATACAGCTATATCTCCCAAGTGTCGGGGCACGAATTAGATGCATAGCGATAGAGGGGTAATCTTCACACAATCCCATGTACTGAATAAGAAAGGGATAAAGAGTTGGCTTACAATCGCCACTTCACACAAATAACAAGTTAAACATACATCATCCAAAGTACAATCAAAGGTCCGACTACGGAACCAGAATAAAGGAAGAGAACCCCAAATGCTAGATCCCCGATCATCCCAACTGGGCTCCACTACTAATCATCAAGGAACGAAACATAGTAACAACCAGGGTCCTCGTCGAACTCCCACTTGAGTTCGGTAGCATCACCAGCACTGGTATCATCGGCACCTGCAACTGTTTGGAAGTATCCATGAGCCACGAGGACTCAGCAATCTCACACCCGCTAGATCAAGACTATTTAAGCTTATGGTTAGGGTAAGATAATGAGGTGGAGCTACGACAAGCACTAAGCATATATGGTGGCTAACGTACGCAAATAAGAGCGGGAAGAGAAACAACGCAATGGTCGAGAAGCTCGAAGTGATCCTGAAACTACTTACGTTCAAGCATAACACAAGGCCGTGTTCACTTCCCGGACTCCGCCGAAAAGAGACCATCACGGCTACACACACGGTTGATTCATTTTAATTAAGCCAAGTGTCAAGTTCTCTACAACCTGGATATTAGCAAATTCCCATCTTCCACATAACCGCAGGCACGGCTCTCGAAACTTTATACCCTACAGGGGTGTCCCAACTTAGCCCATCACAAGCTCTCACGGTCAACGAAGGGTATTCCTTCTCCCGGAAAGACCCGATCAGTCTCGGAATCCCAGTTCCAAGACATTTCGACAATGGTAAAACAAGACCAGCAAAGCCGCCTGATGTGCCGACAAATCTCGATAGGAGTCGCACGTATCTCGTTCTCAGGGCACACCGGATGGGCCAAACATCGGGTTGGCATAGACCCTGGTAGCCCAGGGGGCGCCGGACATCGCCCAGGTTGGACCAACACTCAGATGAGCACTGGCCCGGGGGTTTAAAATAAAGATGACCCTCGGGGTCCACGGAACCCAAGGGAAAAAGGCTTAGGTGGCAAATGGTAAAACCCAGGTTGGGCCTTGCTGGAGGAGTTTTATTCAAGGCGAACTGTCAAGGGGGTCCCATAACCTAAGGAATGCAAAATCAAGGAACATAATACCGGTATGACGGAAACTAGGGCGGCAAGAGTGGAACAAAACACCAGGCATAAGGCCAGGCCTTCCACCCTTTACCAAGTATATAGATGCATTAAATTAAAATAAGAGATATTGTGATATCCCAACATATCCATGTTCCAACATGGAACAAACTTCAACTTCACGTGCAACTAGCAACGCTATAAGAGGGGCTGAGAAAAAGCGGTAACATAGCCAAACAACGATTTGCTAGGAAGGTGGGTTAGAGGCTTGACATGGCAATATGGGAGGCATGATATAACAAGTGGTAGGTAGCACGACATAGCGATAGAGCGAACAACTAGCAAGAAAAGACAGAAGTGATATCGAGGGTATGGTCATCTTGCCTGCAATGTTCTCAGAGTTGTCGAAAGCTTGCTCCTCGTTAGTGTACTCAATAGGTTCCTCGTTCACGTACTCGTATCCTAGATCTACCCAAAGCAAGAACACAAGCAATGGAACAACAATCAATCACGGTACAATGCACAAGCAACATGATGCAATACATGGCATGATATGCAAGATATGATATGAAATGCATATGCGTGCTCTGGAAGGGAAAGAATGATCAAGGAATCAACTTGGCAAAACAAGTATGCCGCTTGAAAGATGAGGTGGTTTCGGTCGAAATCGATATAAGGATCACCGGAAATGGATGCACGGTTTGCAAATGGCAAGCAAAACAAGAATGACGCAATTCTGCAATTAACAGCATGATGGCACTTAGAATGCAACAAGAAACTAAGCTACTGCACTCCAACATAGCAAACAAGCATATGGTAGTGATTTACAAGAGATGCTTGACAAAACATGAACACTGATCTACGGCAAAATCACACTAGAACAGATTAAAACAAGCATGGCAAAAGTGCAAAAGATATCAGCTTCACAGACTTGATGAAAATACTAACATGTCAGAAACAACATCAGGAAGCAATGTTTAGAGCAAGAAAACAACATGCTACAAGACCATATCATGGCAAAAAAAGTCATGGTATGCTTCTACTAAATGCACTTAACAAAACTCCCTTACTTAACATGAGCCAAAAAGGCACATAAGATATGATGGCACCCATGTAAACATTGCAAGTTTTTATTAACAGTTTCAGACTTAGAAGAAAAACATAGCATGGCGTAAACAGATTCTTGATAGCAACTTTGAAAGCTCATTCCTCTCACCACAATGCATTACATGACAACACAAGCATACCAATAGTAAGAAGACATGTTCATGAAGCTAAACATGGCAAGAGAAAGTTCATAGGATGCATGGATCACTAGCAAAACACATGGCAATATTGATTATCACGTTAACAATCTGCCAGGAACATTTTATAGCAAAAGTAGAGCAAGCAAATGACATGCTAGAACACTCCATAATTGCAACCCGAGGCATGAATGGACAGATCATAATCACATGTTCAAAACATCCTTACTAAAGTATCTCAAAATAAGCATGGATCTCATGGTAGCAACAAGTTTACATGGCATTAAAATAACATCAGGAAAAGGACTTAGCAAAATCCAAGTGCCTGAAAACAGCAACATTACAGAGCGTACTTTGCATGATTGTGCTAGTCACCACATAGATCACAAAAATACAAGACTTGTACCTTTGTAAAGATGGCATGATGTAGTTCAACACACATGTAGACCTCATGCTCATAGGATGCACACAGAAAATGCAAAAAATAACAAATCATCATGTTCTGTTAAGAAACAGAAGTTAACATTTTATAGGACTCTTAAGACGAGGATAATGCATCAATATGGACAGTAACATGCATGAAAATGCTACTAACATGAAGAGCCTAATGAGACGAATATTTTGACATATCATATGCATGATTTCGAGCCACGGTCACCAATATACAACATGTCAAAGAGGGCAAAAAATAATGCAGAAAAATGACTTAGTGGAAAAATTGGGGTCAACCTCGTAGAACAGTTCTAGGGTTCAGTGTGGCATGGTTCCCGAGGCGGCCAGGGTCTCGCCGGAGTCTTCGCCGGAGGTGGGGGAAGAGGGCGGCCGGAGCGGGGAAATCTCGTCGGCGAGGGCGTCGTGGCCGGGGAGGGAGCCGCCCTCGGTCGGGGTCGCCAGATCTGGCCCGGCCCGACCGGATCCGCGTGGGGTGCGGGGGTGCGGCGGTGCCGGCGCAGCAGATCGGCGGCCACATCGTTCGGCGATCGAGCAGCGGGGCGACAGAGCAGCTCCTCACGCGGTGAGGAGGCGACCGGGCGGTGGCGGGGCGCGCAGGCCGGGAGGGCCACGCACGGGCCTGGCGGGCCACGCGCGGGCCTGGCGGTCCGCGGGCGGTGGAGGCGGCCGGCGCTGACGTGGCAGGCGGCTTGTGGCTATGGGCGGCGGTGGGATCTCGTCCGGCCCAGAGCGGACATGTCCGGCGCGGAGAGGGGGAAATTTTAGGGTTTGGACTCAGGGTTTGGACGGGTAGATGTATATTTATAGGTAGAGGGAGCTAGGAGAGTCCAAATGAGGTGCGGTTTTCGCCCACACGATCGTGATGCAACGACGGAGAACATGGAGGTGGTTTAGATGGGTTATTGGGCTATTTTGAAGGGGTGTTGGGCTGCAACACCAAAGAGGCTTTTGCGTTTACCCGGTTAACCGTTAGGGCATCAAACGACCTCCAAATGGAACGAAATTTGACAGGCGGTCTACCGGTGATGTACCAAGGCCACTTGGCAAATCTCGACCCATTCTGAGAACATTTAACTCCCGCTCACGAAAAGAGACAAGAGGGGTGCGCTGGATGCATGTGGGAGTGTCGGATTGCGAAACTGACAACGGGGAAAATGACCGGATGCATGAGACGAACACGTATGCAAATGAGATGCACATGATGACATGATATGAAATGCATGACATGAACAAAATGTAAAATGAAAGACAAAAACCCAACCACAAAGAGAATATCATATCACATAGCCGAAAATGGCAAGAGTCAGAGTTATAAATATGGAAAGTTACATCCGGGGTGTTACAACACTCCAACACTACAAGAGGATCTCGTCCCGAGATCTAGGACTGAAAGAACCCCGGATATTTAGAACGGAGGTGATCCTCACGCTCCCAGGTGGCTTCTCGGTCGGAATGGTGTGACCACTTCACTTTCAGGAATTTGATTGACTTGTTGCAAGTCTTGCGCTCGGTTCTTTAAGAATAGCAACGGGATGCTCATGATAAGACAAATCTTCTTGGAGACCAATCTCTTTGAAGTTGATAGTGCGCTCAGGAGTCTTGAAGCACTTGCGAAGATGTGGAATGCCGTGCAAGGAGACAATACTAGAGGTGTATAGCTCTGCCAGCTGAGCTGCTGTGATAGATTCTTTGATTGGAAGGAAATGAGACACTTTTGTAAGCTTGTCAATGAATACGAAGATAGCATCATTTCCATGCTTGGACTTGGGAAATCTAGTCACGAAGTCCATTTCAATATGGTCAAACTTCCATTCTGGAATAGCAAGAGGTTGGAGGATACCAGCTGGTCGTTGGTGTTCTGCTTTCACCCTTCGGCAGACATCACATTCATTCACGAATTGAGCAATCTCTCGCTTCATTCGAGTCCACCAATACGACTGCTTGAGGTCATGGTACATCTTCGTACTTCCAGGATGAATGGAAAGAAGAGAATTGTGCGCCTCGTTCATTATGACCTTCCTTAGACCACCTTTAGGAACCACAATCCGGTCCTCAAAGAATAAAGTGTCTTTGTCATCAATGCAATAACACTTGTATTTGGATAGGCCCTTGGCAATACCACATTTCACCTTCTTCACCATGCTATCAAGGAGTTGTGCCTCGCGAATTTGATCTTCCAAAGTGGGAGAGAGTTGAAGGTTGGCAAGAAAACCTTGAGGAACAACTTGGAGGTTCAGTTTGTGGAAAGCTTCACAAAGATCTAGTTGTATGGGCTTGAGAATTAAGCTGTTGTAGTAAGCCTTCCTGCTCAAAGCATCTGCAATGACATTGGACTTGCCTGGAGTATATTCAATACTCGGATTGTACTCTTGAATCATTTTGACCCATCGAGTCTGCCTGAGGTTGAGGTTTGGTTGAGTGAAGATGTACTTGAGGCTCTTGTGATATGTGGAAATGTCCACTTTCCTTCCCAACAAGAGATGTCTCCATGTTAATAATGCATGGACAATTGCCGCCAACTCAAGATCGTGAGTGGGGTAGTTCCTTTCGTTGGGCTTCAACCGAGGAGAGGTATAGGCCACAACTTTCTTCTCTTGCATTAACACAGCGCCGAGACCTTGCAAGGAGGCATCACAGAAAACTTCAAATGGCTTGGATTCGTCAGGAGGAGTCAAGACAGGAGCCGTGACTAGCTTCTCTTTGAGGGTGTTGAAAGAAATGTCACACTCCAGCGTCCAGACATACTTGACGTGCTTCTGGAGGAGGTTGGAAAGCGGATTTGCAATCTTAGAGAAATTCTTAACGATTCTTCGACAATAGCTTGCAAGCCCAAGAAAACTGCGGAGCTGTTTGACATTCTGAGGAGGTTCCCAATTCACAATTGCAGACACCTTCTCGGGATTAATAGAGATTCCCTTGGTGGAGATGATATGACCAAGGTAAAGAACTTCATCAAGCCAAAACTCACACTTGGAAAACTTCGCATAGAATTGATGCTCTCTGAGCTTGTCGGGCACCAATCTCAAATGCTTGGCATGATCCTCCTTATTCTTTGAGAAGACCAAGATGTCATCGAGATACACCAGAATGAAATCATTTGTGTAGGGGTTGAAGATGAAGTTCATCATGCAAGAGAACGTTGGAGGAGCAATGACAAGGCCAAAAGACATGACAGTATATTCATAAGAACCATAGCTTGTTCTGAAAGCTATCTTGAGGATATCTTGTTCACGAATGCGAATCTAATGATAACCCATGCGGAGGTCAAGCTTGGAGAATACTTTGGAACCCTTAAGTTGCTCGAATAGCTCATTGATGTTGGGAAGTGGATACTTGTTCTTAATTATCTTCTTGTTCAATGGACGGTAGTCGACACAAAGTCGGTCCGTTCCATCCTTCTTCTGGACAAAAAGAACACCACAACCCCATGGAGATGAACTCAGTCTGATCAGACCCAGACGCTCTTGTTCATCGAGCTATTTCTTCAATTCCTTCAACTCCTCAGGCCCAAGCTTGTAAAGACGCTTGCAAACGGGTTCCGTGACAGGCTCAAGATCGATAACGAATTCAACTGGCCGGTGAGGAGGCATTCCCGGAAGCTCTTCTGGAAAGACGTCTTGATATTCACAAACGACTGGAATCTGAGAGATGGCATTCAACTCACCCTTCTCATTGAGAGAAAATAGTGGAATGGTTTCGTCCCGAGCGGCGTAGATGATCACATCATCAGAAGAGTGTGTCAATTGAATTTCCCTGGCAGCATAATCAAGTTGAGCCTTGTGCTTAGAAAGCCAGTCCATCCTGAGAATTAGATCAATATCCGAGTCACCAAGAACAATTTGAGAAGACAGAAATTTATAGTTTCCCATCTTGATAGAAACATCCCGAACCATGGAGCTTGCGTTCATGAATTTACCCAGAGAGACAACTGATAACTATCTAGGCAAATCTTGGAAAACCAACTCATGCTTAGATGGAAAAGGTCTTGAGATGAAACTATGTGATGCACCAGTATAAAATAAAACTTTTGCAGGAAAGTCATTAACAGGGAGGTTACCCATGATCACTTCTGAAGAATCCTCTACCTGAGCTGCGTTCATCATGTTCACCTTTGCAGACTTGGAATTATGCTTGACCACTGCATTGCTGGAAGATCTCACAGAAGCAGGAGGCGGAAGGCGCCTTTGATTGAAGCACTTGTTTGCATAGTGCCCTTTCTATTGACACTTCTGAGAGTGGACGATGATAAGGAGCACTTCACCTTGGAGCTTGAGACTGAGATTTGTTCTGATAGCCTGGGTTGGGGGGGGGGGAAGATCCATTGCCACCTTGGCTCTTCTGTTGGTAGGGCTGGCGAAACGGAGGAGGAGGAAGCCAGAACTTCTGTTGCTTAGCTGCCACTTGTGAGGAAGAAGAATATTGAACTGCATCCCTGACTCTCTTCTTAGAAGCCTCACACTTGAGCTGAGTGGCTTCTTGATTGAGTGCCATGTTATAGAATTGATCGAACTTAGTCGGCTCAAGAAGAATGAGAGCTAATTGCAGATCTTCTCTAAGGTCACCTCTGAATTGATAGATAATACTCTTCTCATCAGGAACGTCTTGTTTATCCAAGCAAGCAAGTTTTTGAAACTGGATATTGTATTAGTACACAGACATGCTGCCTTCCTTGAGATTGCGGAACTCATCACGCTTGCTCTCAGCAACACTTGTTGGAATATGATGAGCTTTGAAGTCTCACCGGAAATCATCTCAGGTAATCACACGACCTCCTCTGGAATCTCTGTATTGTTGATACCAATCAGCGGCTTGGTCCTTGAGTTGAAACGAAGCAAACTTGACAAAGTCGTCAGGCCTGACATTGCTACAATCAAAATGCTTGCAGATGTCCACAAGCCAATCGTTGGCGTCTGCTGAAAGACTTCGGCTAGTTTGCGGGGAACTGGTTGAGGGTAGCAAACTGAGGCTGATTGTTGAAATTCCCTTGGCCTTGATTTCCTTGGTTGCCTTGACCTCGGTTGCGCTCTTGCAAGAGTTGCAAAAGCATCTACGTGTTGGCGTTGGTGGCTGCCATGATAGCTTGCCATGCCTCCGGAGGTGGAGGTGGTGGCGGAGGGTTCTCCTGACTCCGACCATCGCGGTCTGGGTTCAGACGCATTGGAGGAGCCATCCTGAAGAGGGTGACATCCGTTAGAATCTTGATAGATAGAAAGACAAGTTGAATTAACAGATCGAAATTGCAACATATAGTCTTCACAATAAACATTCGAACAAGGATGAACGGATGAATTCCAAAGTAAATCATCACACGTCCATTAAGGTGAGAAGCCACTTAGATAAAGGTAGATGAATAAAGCAACAAGGTACGGATATGAACAAATAAGTGGTAAGGATTACCCAATCACAAACCAAATATCTGCCGGAAGAAATACTAGAGCTACTTGATTTCCCACCTATAAAACTCCCGAAACTTTCTGGTTATGCATTTAGGTGTCGGGGATACAGGGGAAGCATAATATCTCACCCAAACTAATAATCCCCACATCCAGCTGTATCCATCCTTCAACACATAACCAAGAAACCTTCAGAAATCATGTACCTCAACCTTGGAAAAGCATCAGTTATACGATTTATGACAATACTGCCAAACTCCCACTCCAGTACTGGGTGGCGTCGAGGTTATCTCACCATCAACTGCATAAAAGAGATTTTGGATGTTGGCAAACTCAGGTATTCCAGAACTGCAACGATAAAATTGTGATGACAACACCTCGGAGCTCAACTCCCCGGGACACTGCCACAACCCCTAAATGTCAGGAGGCACCAAGAACAATGTTCTCGTCACAAGAATATCATAATGATTCCAAGATACCCTCGTGATCCTAATTTTTTCATGAGATTTGAGGAGAGGATAGTCAAAACTTCTACGTCAGGAGGCCTCACCAGGGAGACGAAGGGACTGAGGAGTAAAAAGAATCCTACACTCCGATATATATAATCCCAAGACTCAAAACATTTTGTTCTAGACTCAACAACGGCAGCGAATTCGATCAAGCAGGGGGCTCCTAAGTCGGGGATGGCTCTGATTACCAACTTGCAACGCCCACAATGCGGCTATATCCCCCACGTGTCGGGGCATGACTTAGAGGCATAGCCTCATGGTGCTTTTGTTGCAAGAGGGGTAATCTTCACACAATCCCATGTACTGAATAAGAAAGGGATAAAGAGTTGGCTTACAATCGCCACTTCACACAAATAACAAGTTAAACATACATCATCCAGAGTAAAATCAAAGGTCCGACTACAGAACCAAAATAAAGGAAGACAACCCCAAATGCTAGATCCCCGATCGTCCCAACTGGGCTCCACTACTGATCATCAGGAAACGAAACATAGTAACGACCATGGTCCTCGTCGAACTCCCACTTGAGTTTGGTACCATCACCTGCACTGGTATCATCGACACATGCAACTGTTTGGAAGTATCCGTGAGTCACAAGGACTCAGCAATCTCACACCCGCGAGATCAAGACTATTTAAGCTTATGGGTAGGGTAAGGTAATGAGGTGGAGCTGCAGCAATCACTAATCATATATGGTGGCTAACATACGCAAATAAGAGCGGGAAGAGAAACAACGTAATGGTCGAGATGCTAGAAGTGATCAAGAAGTGATCCTGAAACTACTTACGTTCAAGCATAACACAAGGCCGTGTTCACTTCCCGGACTCCGCCGAAAAGAAACCATCACGGCTACACATGTGGTTGATTCATTTTAATTAAGCCAAGTGTCAAGTTCTCTACAACCGGATATTAACAAATTCCCATCTGCCACATAACCGCGGGCATGGCTCTCAAAAGTTTATACCCTGCAGGGGTGTCCCAACTTAGCCCATCACAAGCTCTCATGGTCAACAAAGGGTATTCCTTCTCCCGGAAAGACCCGATCAGTCTCAGAATCCCGGTTACAAGACATTTCGACATTGCTAAAACAAGACCAGCAAAGCCGCCCGATGTGCCGACAAATCCCGATAGGAGTCACACGTATCTCGTTCTTAGGGCACACCAGATGGGCCAGATGTCGGGTTGGCATAGACCCTGGTAGCCCAGGGGGCGTCGGACATCGCACAGGTTGGACCAACACTCAGAGGAGCACTGGCCCGGGGGTTTAAAATAAAGATGACCCTCGGGGTCCGCGGAACCCAAGGGAAAAAGGCTTAGGTGTAAAATGGTGAAACCAAGGTTGGGCCTTGCTGGAGCAGTTTTATTCAAGGTGAAATGTCAAGGGGGACCCATAACCCCAACCACGTAAGGAATGCAAAATCAAGGAACATAACACCGGTATGACGGAAACTAGGGCGGCAAGAGTGGAACAAAACACCAGGCATAAGGCCGAGCCTTCCACCCTTTACCAAGTATATAGATGCATTAAATTAAAATAAGAGATATTGTGATATCCCAACATATCCATGTTCCAACATGGAACAAACTTCAACTTCACCTGCAACTAGCAACGCTATAAGAGGGGCTGAGCAAAAGCGGTAACATAGCCAAACAATGGTTTGCTAGGAAGGTGGGTTAGAGGCTTGACATGGCAATATGGGAGGCATGATATAACAAGTGGTAGGTAGCGTGACATAGCGATAGAGCGAACAACTAGCAAGCAAAGATAGAAGTGATATCGAGGGTATGGTCATCCTGCCTGCAATGTTCTCAGAGTTGTCGAAAGCTTGCTCCTTGTTAGCGTACTCAACAGGTTCCTCTTTCACGTACTCGTCTCCTGGCTCTACCCAAAGCAAGAACACAAGCAATGGAACAACAATCAATCATGGTACAATGCACAAGCAACATGATGCAATACATGGCATGATATGCAATGCATATGCGTGCTCCGGAAGGGAAAGAATGATCAAGGCATCAACTTGGAAAACCAAGTATGCCTCTGGAAAGATGAGGTGATTTCGGTCGAAATCGATATAAGGATCACCGGAAACGGATGCACGGTTTGCAAATGGAAAGCAAAACAAGAATGACGCAATTCTGTGATTAACAGCATGATGGCACTTAGAATGCAACAAGAAACAAAGCTACTTCACTCCAACATAGCAACAAAGCATATGGAAGTGATTTACAAGAGATGCTTGACAAAACATGAACACTGAGCTACAGCTAAATCACACTAGAACAGGTTCACACAAGCATGGCAAAAGTGCAAAAGATATCAACTTCACAGACTTCACTAACATGTCAGAAACAACATTAGGAAGCAATGTTTAGAGCAAAAAACAACAAGCTACAGGAACATATCATGGCAATTAATGGCATGGCGTCCTTCTACAAAATGCACATAACAAAACTCCCTTAGTGAACATGAGCCAAAAAGGCACAGAAGATATGATGGCACCCATGTAAACATAGCAAGTTTTTATTAATAGTTTCAGACTTGGAAGAAAAACAGAGCATGGTGTAAACAAATTCATGATAGCAAATTTGCAAGCTCATTCCGCTCACCACAACGCATCACATGACAACACAAGCATACCAACAGTAAGAAGACATGCTCATGAAGCTAAACATGGCAAGATCAAGTTCATAGGATGCATGGATCACTAGCAAAACACATGAAAATAATGATTATCACGTTAGCAATCTGCCAGGAACATTTTATAGCAAAAGTAGAGCAAGAAAATGACATGCTAGATCATTCCATAATTGCAACCAGAGGCATGCATGGATCGAGCATAACCAGATGTTCAAAACATCCTTACTGAAGTATCTAAAAATAAGCATGGATCTCATGGTAGCAACAAGTTTACATGGCATTAAAATAACATCAGGAAAAGGACTTGGCAAAATCCAAAGTGCCTGAAAACAGCAACATTACAGAGCCTACTTTGCATGCTTGTGCTAGTCACCACATAGATCACAAAAATACAAGACTTGCATTTGTTGAAAGATGGCATGATGTAGTTCAACACACATGTAGACCTCATGCTCACAGAATGCACACAGAAAATGCAAAAAAATGACAAATCATCAAGTTCTGTTAAGAACCAGAAGTTAACATTTTATAGGACTCTTGCAATGCGGATAATGGCATCAATATGGACAGTAGCATGCATGCAAATTCTATTAGCATGAAGAGCTTAACGAGACGAACATTTTTACTTATCATATGCATGATTTGGAGCCACGGTCGCCCAGAACGACATGTAAAAGAGGGCATAAAAATAATGCAGAAAAATGACTTGGTGGAAAAATCGGGGTCAACCTCGTAGAACAGATCTAGGGTTCGGTGTCGCATGGTTCCCGAGGCGGCCAGGGTCTCGCTGGAGTCTTCGCCGAAGGTGGGGGAAGAGGGCGGCCGAAGTGGGGAAATCTCGCCGGCGAGGGCGTCGTGGCCGGGGAGGGAGCCACCCTCGGTCGGGGTCGCGGGATCCGGTCCAGCCCGAACGGATCCGCATGGGGCGCGGGGGTGCGGTGGCGCCGGCGCAGCAGATCGGCGGCGGCAGCGTTTGGCAATGGAGTAGCGGGGCGGCGAGGAGGCGACCCGGCGGCGGCGGGCCGGGAGGGCCCCGTGCGGGCTTGGCGGTCTGCGGGCGCCGGAGGCAGCCGGGCGCTGACGTGGCAGGCGGCGAGTGGCTACGGGCGGCGGTGGGATCTCGTCCGGCCTGGAGCAGACATGTCCGGCGCGGAGAGGGGGAAATTTTAGGGTTTGGACCCGGGATTTGGATGGAGAGATGTATATTTATAGGTAGAGGGAGTTAGGAGAGTCCAAATGAGGCGCGGTTTTTGCCCACATGATCGTGATCCAACGACGGAGAACATGGAGGTGGTTTAGATGGGTTATTGGGCTGTTTTGAAGGGGTGTTGGGCTGCAACACCAAAGAGGCTTTTACGGTTACCCGGTTAACCGTTGGGGCATCAAACGACTTCCAAATGGAACGAAATTTGACAGGCGGTCTACCGGTGATGTACCAAGGCCACTTGAAAAATCTCGACCCATTCCGAGAACATTTAACTCCTGCTCACGAAAAGAGACAAGAGGGGTGCGCTGGGTGCATGTGGGAGTGTCGGATTGCGAAACGGACAATGGGGAAAATGACCAGATGCATGAGGCGAACACGTATGTAAATGAGATGCACATGATGACATGATATGAAATGCATGACATGAAGAAAATGCAAAATGAAAGACAAAAACCCAACCACGAAGAGAATATCATATCACATAGCCGAAAATGGTAAGAGTCGGTGTTATAAATATGGAAATTTACATCTGGGGTGTTTCAAGCTTGTACTAGTTGTCCCCCTTCAAATTGGCCGTTGTGGGATCCCTTCCTGCCTAATATTTGGGAAGAGGGACCGGGCCTCTATATATAGGACTAGCCACCATCATAGGAGGAGGATCTCATCTTGGACCGGACCCATTCCACCAAGGCAACCACAGAAACTCACCAAGCACAAGAGCACCTCTCCGCAGGAGGCTGTTCTTCCCTTGTAACTGTTCATCCTCAGCCCAAGAGGCAATCCACCACACCACACTGGAGTAGGGTATTACACCACATCATTGGCCTGAACCAGCATAAATCATGTGTCCCTTTGTTCTGCGAGTTCGACGCGCTAAGCCTTGAGATTGCAGTGAGGGCATGAGCTAGAGGGAGGAGAGATCTTCGTGCACACCCTAGTGTTCGAACCTCAAGGGTTTTGCCGGAACCTGAAATCCGACATTTGGCGCGCCAGGTAGGGGGTGCGCCGAAGCTCCACCTCTCTACTTGCTTCGTCCAGCTTCATGGCGGACTCCACCCCTCCGGTTAGGCCGGCGTGCGCCTGCGGATGCGCTACCGGAGTCCGGGCCTTCACCCACACCTTGCGGCAGGTGCGGTGGCCGCGCAAGTTCAAGCCAGAGATGCCACCCCGCTACGATGGCAATGTAGATCCAGCGGCCTTCCGGCAGGCGTATGAGAAGGTCGTCCTCGAAGCTGCAGGCGATGACCAGGTCATGGCCAACTGGTTCCCCCTGGCCCTGGCCGGCGCGCCATGCGCCTGGCTGCTCAACTTGCCAGGATCTTCGTGACCTCCTGGGAGGAGCTGCGTGGTCTCTTTGTCGTGCGCTTCGCGGCACTAGTGCCCCTCGCCGTCGCGGCCCTCCTCGGTGGCTCGCAAGCACCACCCTCGGACCATCACACCAAGTCGTTCTTTCACCAGATTGGTGCCACCTCCGCGTGGCAAGGAGCTCCCCCGGGTTGGGTGGCGCCCAAGGCCGACCTTACCTTCGACACGGGGGATCACCCCGCCACCACCGTCGGCTCAGGCGTGCTCCCAATGTTGTACATGCCCACCATATGCAGCGTAGCTGTCACCAAGACCCTCATCGACAGTGGTGCCGGTCTCAACATGCTCTTTGTGGAGGCTTTCAGCCTTCTTCCTGTACCACTCCAACGGCTCTGATGTCTACTACACAACCTTCTTCTTGTAGACGTTGTTGGGCCTCCAAGTGCAGAGGTTTGTAGGACAGTAGCAAATTTCCCTCAAGTGGATGACCTAAGGTTTATCAATCCGTGGGAGGCATAGGATGAAGATGGTCTCTCTCAAACAACCCTACAACCAAATAACAAAGAGTCTCTTGTGTCCCCAACACACCCAATACAATGGTAAATTGTATAGGGGCACTAATTCGGCGAAGAGATGGTGATACAAGTGCAATATGGATGGTAGATATAGGTTTTTGTAATATGAAAATATAAAAACAGAAAGGTAGCAAGTGGTAAAAGTGAGCGTAAACGGTATTGCAATGCTAGGAAACAAGGCCTAGGGTTCATACTTTCACTAGTGCAAGTTCTCTCAACAATAATAACATAATTGGATCATATAACAATCCCTCAACATGCAATAGAGAGTCACTCGAAAGTCACTAATAGCGGAGAACAAACGAAGAGATTATTGTAGGGTACGAAACCACCTCAAAGTTATCCTTTCTGATCGATCTATTCAAGAGTTCGTAGTAAAATAACACGAAGCTATTCTTTCCGTTCGATCTATCCTAGAGTTCGTACTAGAATAACACCTTAAGACACAAATCAACCAAAACCCTAATGTCACCTATATACTCCAATGTCACCTCAAGTATCCGTGGGTATGATTATACGATATGCATGACACAATCTCAGATTCATCTATTCAACCAACACAAAGAACTTCAAAGAGTGCGCCAAAGTTTCTATCGGAGAGTCAAGACGAAAATGTGGGCCAACCCCTATGCATAAGTTCACGAGGTCATGGAACTCGCAAGTTGATCACCAAAACATACATCAAGTGGATCACGTGATATCCCATTGTCACCATAGATAAGCACATGCAAGACATACATCAAGTGTTCTCAAATACTTAAAGACTCAATCCGATAAGATAACTTCAAAGGGAAAACTAAATTCATCACAAGAGAGTAGAAGGGGAGAAACATCATAAGATCCAACTATAATAGCAAAGCTCGTGATACATCAAGATCATGCCGAATCAAGAACACGAGAGAGAGAGAGAGAGATCAAACACCTAGCTACTAGTACATACCCTCAGCCCCGAGGGTGAACTACTCCCTCCTCGTCATGGAGAGCGTCGGGATGATGAAGATGGCCACCGGAGAGAGATTCCCCCCTCCGGCAGGGAGCCGGAACGGGTCTAGATTGGTTTTCGGTGGCTACAGAGGCTTGCAGCGGCGGAACTCCCAATCGAGGTTTTTTTCTGGATGTTTTGGGTTATACAAGAGGTGTTGGAGTTGGGAACAAGTCAGGGGTTCCCCGAGGCGGCCACGAGGTAGGGGGCGCGCCCAGGGGGTAGGGCGCGCCCCCCACCCTCGTGGTGGCCTCGGGACTCTTCTGGCCCATCTCTGGTACTCTGTGGGCTTCTTCTGGTCCAAAAATGATCTCCGTCAAATTTCAGGTCAATTGGACTCCGTTTGGTTTTCCTTTTCTGCGATACTCAAAAACTAGGAAAAACAAAAACTGGCACTAGGCTCTAGGTCAATAGGTTAGTCCCAAAAATCATATAAAATAGCATATAAAGCATCCAAGGTTGATAATATAATAGCATGGAACAATCAAAAATTATAGATACGTTGGAGACGTATCAAGCATCCCCAAGCTTAATTCCTGCTCGTCCTCGAGGAGGTAAATGATAAAATCAGAATTTTTGATGTGGAATGCTAACTAACATATTTATCCATGTAATTCTGTTTATTGTGGCAACAATATTCAGATCCATAAGATTCAATACAAAAGTTTAATATTGACATAAAAGTGACAATACTTCAAGCATACTAACTAAGCAATCATGTCTTCTCATAATAACATGGCCAAAGAAAGTTCATCACTACAAAATCATATAGTTTGATCATGCTCCATTTTCGTCACACAAGAATGCTCTCATCATGCACAACCCCGATGACAAGCCAAGCAATTGTTTCATACTTTAGTAATCCCAAACCTTTTTCAATTTTCACGCAATACATGAGTGTGATCCATGGATATAGCACTATGGGTGGAATAGAATATAATGATGGAGGTTGTGTGGAGAAGACAAAAAAGGAGAAAGTCTCACATTGACGCGGCTAATCAACGGGCTATGGAGATGCCCATCAATTGATGTCAATGCGAGGAGTAGGGATTGCCATGCAACGGATGCACTGGAGCCATAAATGTATGAAAGCTTAACAAAAAGAAACTAAGTGGGTGTGCATCCAACTTGCTTGCTCACGAAGACCTAGGACATTTGAGGAAGCCCATTGTTGGAATATACAAGCCAAGTTATATAATGAAAAATTCCCACTAGTATATGAAAGTGACAAAAAAAAGAGACTCTCTATCATAAAGATCATGGTGCTACTTTGAAGCACAAGTGTGGAAAAAGAGGATAGTAGCATTGTCCCCTTTTTCTTTTCTTTTTTTCTTTTTTGGCCTTTCTTTTATTTGGCCTTTCTCCTTTTTATTTTTTTTTTTGGGACAATGCTCTATTAATGATGATCATCACACTTCTATTTATTTACAACTCAATGATTACAACTCGATACTAGAACAAAATATGACTCTATATGAATGCCTCCGGCATTGTACCGGGAATGAATCAAGAGTGACATGTATGATAAATTATGCATGGTGGCTTTGCCACAAATACGATGTCAACTACATGATCATGCAAAGCAATATGACAATAATGATGTGTGTCATGATGAACGGAACGATGGAAAGTTGCATGGCAATATATCTCGGAATGGCTATGGAAATGCCATAATAGGTAGGTATGGTGGCTGTTTTGAGGAAGATATAAGGAGGTTTATGTGTGACAGAGCGTACCATATCACGGGGTTTGGATGCACCGGCGAAGTTTGCACCAACACTCGAGGTGAGAAAGGGAAATGCACGGTACGGAAGAGGCTAGCAATGATGGAAGGGTGAGAGTGCGTATAATCCATGGACTCAACATTAGTCATAAAGAACTCACATACTTATCGCAAAAATCTACAAGTCATCAAAAACCAAGCACTACGCGCATGCTCCTAGGGGGATAGATTGGTAGGAAAAGACCATCGCTCGTCCCCGACCGCCACTCATAAGGAAGGCAATCAAAGAAACACCTCATGCTTCAAATTTTTCACACAACAGTTACCATACGTGCATGCTACGGGACTTGCAAACATCAACACAAGTATTTCTCAAATTCACAATTACTCAACTAACACGACTCTAATATTACCATCTTCATATCTCAAAAAAATTATCAAGTATCAAACTTCTCATAGTATTCAATGCACTTTATATGAAAGTTTTTATTATATCCCTCTTGGATGCCCATCATATTAGGACCAGTTTCATAACCAAAGCAAACTACCATGATGTTCTAAAGACTCTCAAAATAATATAGTGAAGCACTAGAGTTCATCTATTTCTCCAAAATAAAACCACCGCCGTGCTCTAAAAGGATATAAGTGAAGCACTAGAGCAAATGACAAACTACTCCAAAAGATACAAGTGAAGATCAATGAGAAGTCGAATAATTATGCAACTATGTGAAGACTCTCTAAAATTTAAAAATTTCAGATCTTGGTATTTTATTCAAACAGCAAGCAAAAGAAAATAAAATAAAATGACGCTCCAAGCAAAACACATATCATGTGGTGAATAAAAATATAGCCTCATGTAAAGTTACCGATGAACGAAGACGAAAGAGGGGATGCCATCCGGGGCATCCCCAATCTTAGGCTCTTGGTTGTCCTTGAATATTACCTTGGGGTGCCTTGGGCATCCCCAATATTAGGCTCTTTCCACTCCTTATTCCATAGTCCATCGAATCTTTACCCAAAACTTGAAAACTTCACAACACAAAACTTAACAGAAAACTTGTAAGCTCCGTTAGTATAAGAAAATAAATCACCACTTAGGTACTCTTTTGAACTCATTCTAAATTCATATTGGTGTAATATATACTGTATTCCAACTTCTCTATGGTTCATACCCTCCGATACTACTCATAGATTCATCAAAATAAGCAAACAACACATAGAAAACAGAATCTGTCAAAAACAGAACAGTCTGTAGTAATCTGTATAAAACTAATATTTCTGTCACTCCAAAAATTCTTAAATAAATTGGTGGACCTGAGGATTTTGTCTATTAATCATATTCAAAAAGAATCAACCTAATTTCTCTCTCCAGTAAAAAGTGGTAGCTAATCTCGTGAGCGCAAAAGTTTCTGTTTTTTACAGCAAGATCGCAAAGACTTCACCCAAGTCTTCCCAAAGGTTCTACTTGAAACAAACACTAATTAAAACATAAAACCACCTCTAAAAAGAGGCTAGATGAATTTTTTATTACTAAATAGGAACAAAAATAAAAATTGGGTTGCCTCCCAACAAGCGTAAAGTTTAACGCCCCTAGCTAGGCATGATGATTTCAATGATGCTCACATAAAAGATAAGAATTGAAACATAAAGAGAGCATCATGAAGAATATGACTAGCATATTTAAGTCTAACCCACTTCCTATGCATAGGGATTTTGTGAGCAAACAACTTGTGGGAACAAGAATCAACTTGCATAGGAAGGTAAAACAAGCAAATGTTCGAGATTTTCAACACATAGAGAGGAAACTTGATATTATTGCAATTCTTACAAGCATATGTTCCTACCTCATAATAATTACATGTAGGATCATAAGCAAACTCAACAATATAGCTATCACAAAACATATTCTTAACACAACCCACATGTATGCAAAGTTGACACTCTTACAAAATAGTGGGATTAACATTAACTAAAGTCATGACCTCTCCAAACCCACTTTCATAATTATCACAATAAGATTCAACACCCTCCTAATAGTGGGATCATTACTTCCTAAAGTTGACACTCTTCCAAACCCACTTTCATCAATATAATCATCATAAATAGGAGGGATTCTTTCATCATAATAAATTTGCTCATCAGAACTTGGCGAACAAAAAATATCATTTTCATCAAACATAGCATCCCCAAGCTTATGGATTTGCATATCATTATCATCAAGAATTCATACTAACAAAATTGCAATCATGCTAATCATCCAAAGATTTAGTGCCAAACATTTTAATACATTCTTCTTCTAGCATTTTGGCACAATTATCGGAATCCTTATTTTCATGAAACATATTAAAAAGATGAGGCATATGAGGTACCCTCAATTCCATTTTTTGTAATTTTCTTTTATAGACTAAACTAGTGATAAAACAAGAAACCAAAAGATTTGATTGCAAGATCTAAAGATATACCTTCAAGCGCTAACCTCCCCGGCAATGGCGCCAGAAAAGAGCTTGATGTCTACTACACAACCTTCTTCTTGTAGACGTTGTTGAGCCTCCAAGTGCAGAGGTTTGTAGGACAGTAGCAAATTTCCCTCAAGTGGATGACCTAAGGTTTATCAATTTGTGGGAGGCATAGGATGAAGATGGTCTCTCTCAAAGAACCCTGCAACCAAATAACAAAGAGTCTCTTGTGTCCCCAACACACCCATTACAATGGTAAATTGTATAGTTGCACTAGTTCGGGGAAGAGATGGTGATACAAGTGCAATATGGATGGTAGATATAGGTTTTTGTAATCTGAAAATATAAAAACAGTAAAGTAGCAAGTGGTAAAAGTGAGCGTAAACGGTATTGCAATGCTAGGAAACAAGGCCTAGGGTTCATACTTTCACTAGTGCAAGTTCTCTCAACAATAATAACATGATTGGATCATATAATAATCCCTCAACATGGAACAAAGAGTCACTCCAAAGTCACTAATAGCAGAGAACAAACGAAGAGATTATTGTAGGGTACGAAACCACCTCAAAGTTATCCTTTCTGATTGATCTATTCAAGAGTCCATAGTAAAATAACACGAAGATATTCTTTCTGTTTGATCTATCCTAGAGTTCGTACTAGAATAACACCTTAAGACACAAATCAACCAAAACCCTAATGTCACCTACATACTCCAATATCACCTCAAGTATCCGTGGGTATGATTATACGATATGCATCACACAATCTCTGATTCATCTATTCAACCAACACAAAGAACTTCAAAGAGTGCCCCAAAGTTTCTACCGGAGAGTCAAGACGAAAACTTGTGCCAACCCCTATGCATAAGTTCACGAGGTCACGGAAATCACAAGTTGATCACCAAAACATACATCAAGTGGATCACGTGATATCCCATTGTCACCATAGATAAGCACATGCAAGACATACATCAAGTGTTCTCAAATCCTTAAAGACTAAATCCGATAAGATAACTTCAAAGGGAAAACTCAATTCATCACAAGAGAGTAGAAGGGGAGAAACATCATAAGATCCAACTATAATAGCAACGCTTGTGATACATCAAGATCGTGCCGAATCAAGAACACAAGAGAGAGAGAGAGATCAAACACATAGCTACTGGTACATACCCTCAGCCCCGAGGGTGAACTACTCCCTCCTCATCATGGAGAGCGCCGGGATGATGAAGATGGCCACCAGAGAGGGATTCCCCCCTCCGACAGGGTGTCGGAATGGGTCTAGATTGGTTTTCGGTGGCTACAGAGGCTTGCGGCGGCGGAACTCCCGATCCAGGTTCCTTTCTGGAAGTTTTGGGTTATATAAGAGGTGCTGGAGTCGGGAACAAGACAGGGGGTCTCCGAGGCGGCCATGAGGTAGGGTGGCGCACCCAGGGGGTAGGGTGCGTCCCCCACCCTTGTGGTGGCCTCGGGACTCTTCTGGCCCATCTCCGGTACTCCATGGGCTTCTTTTGGTCCAAAAATGATCTCTGTCAAATTTCAGGTCAATTGGACTTCAATTGGTTTTCCTTTTCTGCGATACTCAAAAACAAGGAAAAACAAAAACTGGCACTGGGCTCTAGGTTAATATGTTAGTCCCAAAAATCATATAAAATAGCATATAAATGCATATAAAACATCCAAGGATGATAATATAATAGCGTGGAAAAATAAAAAAATTATAGATACGTTGGAGACGTATCAGGCTCCGACCCACCAAGCCCTTCTCTGGGGTCTGCGGTGGCTCCACCAGCCCCTTGGTGCAGATCTGCCTCCCTGTGACCTTCGGCACCCGCGACAACTACAACACCGAGCTAATCGACTTGGACATCGCCCGCATCAGCCTTCCGTACAAAGCCATCCTCGGATACCCATCCCTGGCTCAGTTCGTGGCGGGGACCCATCCGGCCTACAATCTCATGAAGATGCCCGGGAGCAAGGACGTCCTCATTGTAGTTGGAGATACCAAGGAGGCTCTAGCGGCGCTCATGTGTGCCCTCAAAACCGCCGCGGTAGCGCGACCAGCCAATAAGGCCACCTCAGGGGTTAAGGAGGCCGCACCAGCAAAGAAGAAGCAGTTGTTTACTCAAGATCGGGCCGAAACCAAGCAGGTGCTGGTCGAGGAAGATGGGTCCTCAGGAGCCACCTTCACTATAGGCGCCAACCTCAACCCAAATCAAGAGGAGGCATTGGTGAGGTTCCTGCGCGCGAACAAGGATGAATTCGTCTGGGAACCCAAGCAGCTAGTGGGGGTCCCAAGAGGGGTGATCGAGCATCACTTGAGGGTGTGCCCCAATGTGAGCCCCGTGAAGTAGAATGCGCGGAGACAATCCACAGAGAAGCAGTCCTTCATCGTCCAGGAAACCCGCAAGGTGGAGGCAGTGGGTGTCGTTCGTGAGGTTCGGTACCCCGAGTGGCTGGCAAACCCCGTTGTCGTACCGAAGAAAGGTGGGAAGGAGCACATGTGTGTTGACTTCACCAACCTTAACAAGGCTTGTCCCCAAGACCCGTTCCCGCTTCCGCGCATCGGCCAGATCGTTGACTCCACCGCCGAATGTGACCTGCTATGCTTCCTGGACGCGTTTTCAGGCTATCACCAGATCTAGATGGCAGTAGAGGATGTGGAGAAGACGGCTTTCCTGACCCCGTGTGGGGTGTACTGCTACACTTTCATGTCGTTCGGGCTATGCAACGCAGGCGCGACCTTCCAACGGCTGATGCACATCACCCTGCGCCAGCAGCTCGGGAGGAACGCGGAAGCCTACGTCGACGACATTGTGGTGAAGTCTCGGGAGGCAAGAACTTTGATTCAGGACCTGGAGGAGACCTTCGCGAGCCTGCGCCAGGTGGATTTGCGGCTCAACCCAGAGAAGTGCATGTTTTGTATCCCTTCCGGGAAGCTACTAGGCTTCCTCGTGTCCCACAGGGGGATTGAGGCCAACCCTGAGAATGTCAAGGCGATAGAAGACACTAGCCCACCACAAACCCTCAAGGAAATGCAGAAGCTTGCAGGCTGCATGACCTCGCTGGGGCGCTTCATCTCCAAGCAGGGAGAGCGTGCCCTGCCATTCTTCAAACTGATGAAGAAGAAGGGCCCATTCAAGTGGACCCCAGAAGCTGACCAAGCGTTCCAAGACCTCAAGAGATACCTGACCAATCCTCCGGTGATGGTGGCGCCTCGCCCTCTCGAGCCCCTGATGCTTTACCTTGCCGCCACCCCCTACTCCGCTAGTGCATCCCTAGTGGCGGTTCGGGAAGAGAGCCAGGCCAAGGGGCTGTCGCGCTGCGCTGCACCACCAGCCGAGGCGATACAAGACCCAGAGGGCACCGCAAGGGATGCAGCAATGCCGATGAGTGGCCTGGCCTAGCAAGGCGGCATTCGCGGGCTGACAGAGGTCTGAGCAGTTGATCAGGATCTTGAGATCCCATCATCTTAGGAGACGCCCCAACTGCCGGCAGGCACAAGCTCCCTCGATGTCCCCACCCTCGTCGAGCACCCAATATATTTCGTCAGCACGGTACTGCGGATGCAAGGGCATGGTACCCCATGCATCAGAAGCTCCTGCTCGCGCTTCTGGTGGCCTCGCGTAAGCTGCGGTACTACCTCCAAGGTCATCTCGGCCTACCCTCTGAAGAGGGTACTCAGGAGCCCCAACGCTGCTGGAAGAGTCGCCGAATGGAACATCGAGCTGCAAGCATTCCAGCTGGAGTTCAGCACAATTAGGGTCATCTAGGGCGCCGCGCTCACTAATGACCCACAAGTATAGGGGATCTATCGTAGTCCTTTCGATAAGTAAGAGTGTCGAACCCAACAAGGAGCAGAAGGAACTGATAAGCAGTTTCCAGCAAGGTATTCTCTCCAAGTACTGAAATAAGTGGTAACAGATAGTTTTGTGATAAGATAATTTGTAACGAGCAACAAGTAACAAAAGTAAATAAGGTGCAGCAAGGTGGCCCAATCCTTTTTGTAGCAAAGGACAAGCCTGTACAAACTCTTATAAGATGTAAAGCGCTCCCGAGGACACATGGGAATATCGCCAAGCTAGTTTTCATCATGTTCATATGATTCGCGTTCGGTACTTTGATAATTTGGTATGTGGGTGGACCGGTGCTTGGGTACTACCCTTACAAGGACAAGCATCCCACTTATGATTAACCTCTATTGCAAGCATCCGCAACTAAAGCAAAAGTATTAAGGTAAACCTAACCATAGCATGAAACATATGGATCCAAATCAGCCCCTTACGAAGCAACGCATAAACTAGGGTTTAAGCTTCTGTCACTCTAGCAACCCATAATCTACTTATTACTTCCTAATGCCTTCCTCTAGGCCCAAATAATGGTGAAGTGTCATGTAGTCGACGTTCACATAACACCACTAGAGGAGAGACAACATACATCTCATCAAAATATCGAACGAATACCAAATTCACATGACTACTAATAGCAAGACTTCTCCCATGTCCTCGGGAACAAAAGTAACTACTCACAAAGCATAAACATGTTCATAATCAGAGGGGTATTAATATGCATATAGGATCTGAACATATGATCTTCCACCAATTAAACCAACTAGCATCAACTACAAGGAGTAATTAACACTACTAGCAACCTACTAGCACCAATCCCGGACTTGGAGACAAGAATTGGATACAAGAGATGAACTAGGGTTTTGAGATGAGATGGTGCTGATGAAGATGTTGATGGAGATTACCCTCTCCCGATGAGAGGAGCATTGGTGATGATGATGGCGATGATTTCCCCCTCCGGGAGGGAAGTTTCCCCAGTAGAACAGCTCCGGCAGAGCCCTAGATTGGTTCCGCCAAGGTTCCGCCTCGTGGCAGCGGAGTTTCATCTAAGAAGATGGCTTATGATTTTTTTCCCATCGAAAAACTCCATATAGCAGAAGATGGCCACCGGAGGGCCACCAGGGGGCCCACGAGGTAGGGGCGCGCCCAGGGGGGTAGGGCGCACCCCCCACCCTCGTGGGCAGGGTGTGGCCCCCCTGGTGAAGTTCTTGCTCTCAGTATTTTCTATATATTTGGAAAACATCTTCCGTGAAGTTTCAGGACTTTTGGAGCTGTGCAGAATAGGTCTCTAATATTTTCTCCTTTTCCAGCCCAGAATCCCAGCTGCTGGCATTCTCCCTCTTTATGTAAACCTTGTAAAATAAGAGAGAATAGGCATAAGTATTGTCACATAATGTATAATAACAACCCATAATGCAATAAATATTGATATAAAAGCATGATGCAAAATGGACGTATCAACTCCCCCAAGCTTAGACCTCGCTTGTCCTCAAGAGAAAAGCCGAAATCGAAAAATATGTCCACATGTTTAGAGATAGAGGTGTCGATAAAAATAAAATACGGACATGAGGGCATCATGATCATTCTTAGAATAGCAACTTATATAATTATTGTCATTTAGTATCTAATGCTAGAGTAATAATTCAATCACAATATCAAGTATGAATCGTAAACTTCATTGAAAACTAACAAACTACAATCTTAGTCATTGAAGCAATTGCAATTTATCATAACATAGGAAAGAGTCAATGTATAAGAGCTTTTCAGCAAGTCCACATACTCAACTATCATATAATCTTTCACAATTGCTGACACTCACGCAATACTTATGGGTGTGGAGTTTTAATTGGACACAGAGAAAGATAGGGGCTTATAGTTTTGCCTCCCAACGTTTTACCTCAAGGGTAATGTCAACAGTAATAGTTCATGAAAACTCACGTCCAATTAGCCATATGTACCAGGATCTTTCCAACATATTGTGCTTGCCAAAGGATAAAGTGTAAAAAGGAAGGGTGAAAATCACCATGAATCTTATGCAATGTAGGAGATAAAAGTAAAAGATAGGCCCTTTGCAAAGGGAAGCAGATGTTGTCATGCGCTTTTATGGTTGGTTGCACAAAATCTTAATGCGAAAGAACTTCACTTTATATTGCCACTTGTGATATGGACCTTTATTATGCAGTCTGTCGCTTTTATTACTTCCATATGACATGATCATATAAAGCTTATTTCCTCCACACCAATCAATCATACATATTTCCTCCTCACAAGCAAATACAACTGCTAAGAGTTCTTTTTCAGTAGTAGCATAATTTATTTGAGCATTGTCTAGAGTTTTACTAGCATATTGAATAACATTTAGTTTCTTATCAACTCTTTGTCCTAGAACAGCACCTACAGCATAATCACTAGCATCACACATAATTTCGAAGGGTAAATTCCAATCGGGTGGCTGAACAATAGGTGCAGAGATCAATGCTTTCTTAAGTATTTCAAATGCTTCTACACAATCATCATCAAAGACAAATGGTATATCTTTTTGTAATAGATTAGTAAAGGCCGAGAGATTTTCGAGAAGTCCTTAATGAACCTCCTACAAAAACCGGCATGACCAATTAAACTTCTTATACCTTTAATGTCCTTGGGACATGGCATCTTTTCAATAGCATCAACCTTGGCTTTATCAACTTCAATACCTCTTTTAGAAACTTTATGACCCAAGACAATACCTTCATTCACCATAAAGTGGCACTTTTCCCAATTCAAGACAAGATTAGTTTCTTCACATCTCTGCAGAACTCGATCAAGGTTGCTCAAGCAATCATCAAAAGTAGATCCATAGACGGAAAAGTCGTCCATGAAAACCTCACAAATCTTTTCACAAAAGTCAGAGAATATAGCCATCATGCATCTTTGAAAGGTAGCAGGTGCATTACATAAACCAAAAGGCATACGTCTATAAGCAAAAGTACCAAAAGGGCATGTAAAAGTAGTCTTTGATTGATTTTTGGCTGACACAGGTATTTGAGAGAAACCAGAATAACCATCTAGAAAGCAAAAATGTGTATGTTTGGACAATCTTTCTAGCATTTGATCAATAAAAGGTAAGGGGTAATGATCATTTTTAGTAGCCTTATTAAATTTGCGGAAATCAATTACCATCCTATAACCTGTAATAATTCTTTGAGGAATCAATTCATCTTTATCATTAGGAACAACAGTAATACCTCCCTTCTTAGGGACACAATGGATAGGGCTTACCCACTGACTATCAGCAATGGGATAAATTATACCTGGATCAAGGAGCTTTAGTATCTCCTTGCTTACCACTTCTTTCATTTTAGGATTCAGCCGGCGTTGCACGAACTGGTTTAGCATCTTCTTCCAAATTAATTTTATGTTGACATAGAGTGGGACTAATGCCCTTAAGATCATCAAGAGTATACCCAATAGCAGCACGGTGCTTCTTCAAAGTTTTCAATAATCTCTCTTCTTCATGTTCTGAAAGGTTAGCACTAATAATAACAGGATATATCTTTTTCTTATCAAGATAAGCATATTTAAGAGTATCAGGTAACGGTTTAAGCTCAAACACGGGATCACCCTTGGGTGGAGGACGATCCCCTAGGATTTCAACAAGTAAATTGTTTTTCAGAATAGGTTCATGTTTAAAGAATACTTCATCTAATTCCCTTCTTTCATTCATAAACATATCATTTTCATGGTGTAGCAAGTATTGTTCTAAAGGATCACTAGGACGTACGGCAATAGAAGCAAGACCAATAATTTCATCCTTACTAGCTAATTCTTCTTCACGGTGTTGTCTACTAAATTTAGAAAAATTAAATTCATGAGTCATATCATCTAAACCAATAGTAACAACATCTCTTTTTGCAATCTATGGTAGCATTAACAGTATTTAAGAAGGGTCTACCAAATAAAATGGGACAAAAGCTATCTTGTGGGGAACCAAGAACAAGAAAATCAGCAGGATATTTAGTTTTCCCACACAAGACTTCAACATCTCTAACAATTCCCATTGGTGAAATAGTATCTCTATTGGCAAGTTTAATTGTGACATCAATATCTTCTAACTCAACAGGTGCAATATCATGCATAGTTTCTCTATAAAGACTAATAGGTATTGCACTAGCACTGGCACCCATATCACATAAGCCATGATAACAATGATCTCCTATTTTAACAGAAATAACAGGCATGCCTACCACAGGTCTAGGTTTATCTTTATCACGGGGTTTAGCAATTCTAGCAGTTTCATCACAGAAATAAATAATATGCCCATCTATATTATCAGACAAGAGATCTTTAACAAAGCAATATTAGGTTCAACTTTAACTTGCTCAGGAGGTGTATATGTTTTAATATTGCTTTTACAGACTATAGTTGAAGCTTTAGCATTATCCTTTATCCTAATAGGGAAAGGTGGTTTCACAACATAAGTAGGAACAATAGGATCATTATAAGTGATAGTCTTTTCTTCAACTTTAATAGGTGCTGCTACTTTTACTTCTATGGGAGCATGATATTTAAACCACTTCTCCTTGGGGAGATCAACATAGGCAGCAAAAGATTCACAGAAAGAAACTACTATCTCAGAGTCAAGTCCATATTTAGTGCTAAATTTACGAAAAATATCGGTATCCATAAAAGATTTAACACAGTCAAAACTAGGTGTCATACCTGACTCCTTACCATTGTCGAGGTCCCAATCTTCAGAGTTGCGTTTAATTCTTTCCAATAAATCCCATTTTAATTCAATAGTCTTCATCATAAAAGAGCCAGCACAAGAAGTATCAAGCATGGTGTGATTGTTACCAGAAAGCCGAGCATAAAATTTTTGAATAATCATTTCTCTTGAGAGCTCATGATTGGGGCATGAATATAACATTGATTTAAGCCTCCCCCAAGCTTGAGCGATGCTTTCTCCTTCGCGAGGCCAAAAATTATATATATAATTGCGATCACAATGAACAAGATTCATAGGATAAAACTTCTGATGAAATTCCAATTTCAATCGTCTGTAATTCCAAGACCTCATATCATCACATAGCCTATACCATGTCGATGCATCTCCCCTCAAAGATAAAGGGAAGACCTTCTTCTTAACAACATCTCCGGGTACACCTGCAAGCTTAAATAATCCGCAAACTTCATCCACATATATCAGATGTTCATGAGGATGTTTTGTTCCATCTCCTAAAAAAGGATTAGCTAGCAGTTTTCCTATCATACCCGAAGGAACTTCAAAGCAAGCATTTTCATTTTCATTTTCATTTTCAGTAGGTTCAGTAGGTTGAGGAGCAACTCTTTGCTCTACTGGTTGGGGTGAAGATACCCCGAACAAGCCCCTCAGAGGATTACCTTCCATGGTAACAAGTGACAGTAAATTTCAGCACACTATATAAATTTTTCCTTACCAAAATCAACCTACCAAAGGCGCTTCACTCCCCGGCAACGGCGCCAGAAAAGAGTCTTGATGACCCACAAGTATACGGGATCTATCGTAGTCCTTTCGATAAGTAAGAGTGTCGAACCCAACGAGGAGCAGAAGGAAATGATAAGCGGTTTCCAGCAAGGTATTCTCTGCAAGTACTGAAATAAGTGGTAACAGATAGTTTTGTGATGAGATAATTTGTATCGAGCAACAAGTAACAAAAGTAAATAAGGTGCAGCAACGTGGCCCAATACTTTTTTTAGCAAAGGACAAGCCTGGACAAACTCTTATAAGATGTAAAGCGCTCCCAAGGACACATGGGAATATCGTCAAGCTAGTCTTCATCACGTTCATATGATTCGTGTTCGGTACTTTGATAATTTGGTATGTGGGTGGACCAGTGCTTAGGTACTGCCCTTACTTGGACAAGCATCCCACTTATGATTAACCTCTATTGCAAGCATCCGCAGCTACAACAAAAGTATTAAGGTAAACCTAACCATAGCATGAAACATATGGATCCAAATCAGCCCCTTACGAAGCAACGCATAAACTAGGGTTTAAGCTTCTGTCACTCTAGCAACCCATAATCTACTTATTACTTCCTAATACCTTCCTCTAGGCCTAAATAATGGTGAAGTGTCATGTAGTCGACGTTCACATAACACCACTAGAGGAGAGACAACATACATCTCATCAAAATATCGAACGAATACCAAATTCACATGACTACTAATAGCAAGACTTCTCCCGTGTCCTCGGGAACAAAAGTAACTACTCACAAAGCATAAACATGTTCATAATCAGAGGGGTATTAATATGCATATAGGATCTGAACATATGATCTTCCACCAACTAAACCAACTAGCATCAACTACAAGGAGTAATTAACATTACTAGCAACCTACTAGCACCAATCCCGGACTTGGAGACAAGAATTGGATACAAGAGATGAACTAGGGTTTTGAGATGAGATGGTGCTGATGAAGATGTTGATGGAGATTGCCCTCTCCCGATGAGAGGAGCTTTGGTGATGATGATGGCGATGATTTCCCCCTCTGGGAGGGAAGTTTCCCCGGCAGAACAGCTCCGCCAGAGCCATAGATTGGTTCCGCCTCGTGGCGGCGGAGTTTCGTCCGAGAAGATGGCTTATGATTTTTTTCCCATCGAAAGACTCCATATAGCAGAAGATGGCCACCGGAGGGCCACCAGGGGGCCCACGAGGTAGGGGGCGCGCCCAGGGGTAGGGCGCCCCCCCACCCTCGTGGGCAGGGTGTGCCCCCCTGGTGAAGTTCTTGCTCTCAGTATTTTTTATATATTTGGAAAACATCTTCCGTGAAGTTTCAGGACTTTTGGAGCTGTGTAGAATAGGTCTCTAATATTTGCTCCTTTTCCAGCCCAGAATCCCAGCTGCCGATATTCTCCCTCTTTATGTAAACCTTGTGAAATAAGAGAGAATAGGGATAAGTATTGTGACATAATGTATAATAACAGCCCATAATGCAATAAATATTCATATAAAATCATGATGCAAAATGGACGTATCACTCGCCGACTTCGTGGCAGAATGGACTGACGCCCCTGGGTTTGAAGCAGGCGAGGTCTGGTCCCTCTCCCCAGGAAGTGAAGCACTAGATGGCTGGATCATGTATTTCAATGGCGCGTTCACGCGCCAGGGCGCAGGGGCTGGAGCAGTGATCATCTCTCCTACTCAGGACAAGCTCTACTACGCTGTGCAGCTCTGCTTCTAGCAGGGCGAGAAGGTCTCCAACAACATCGCGGAGTACGAAGGCCTAATCGCTAGCCTCAAGACCGCGGTGGCCTTAGGGGTGAAGTGCCTCACCATCAGGGGTGACTCGCAGCTCCTCGTCAACTTCTCCAACAAGGTATACGAGCTGAAGGACGAGCACATGGAGGCTGCTGGCTGACATACACGGCAGAGACTGCGGGCACCACTCGTCATCACGAACCCTTGTCGGCAAGGCGTTCCGCAACGGGTTCTACTGGTCTACAGCGCTCAACGACGCAACCGAGATGGTGAAGTCCTGCGAGGCCTGCCAATTCCATGCCAAGCAGATCCATCAGCCAGCTTAGGGCCTCCAGACCATCCTGCTCTCATGGCCGTTCGCAGTCTGGGGGCTGGATATCTTAGGCCCATTCCCTCGAGCGCCTGTGGGCTACCGCTACCTCTACGTCGCCATCAATAAGTTCACCAAATGGGCAGAGGTAGAAGCCATCCACACCATCCCGGCCGGATTCATGGTCAAGTTCATCAAGGGTCTCGTAAGCTGGTTTGGGGTCCCTAATCGCATCATCACCAACAACAGCTCATAGTTGACTAGCAATCTTTTCAAGGCATAATGTGCTAACCTTGGAACACAGATCTTCTACTCTTCAGTGGCACACCCCAGGAGCAATGGCCAAGCCGAACGCGCCAACGCGGAGGTCCTCAGAGGCCTCAAGACCACGACCTTCAAGAAGAAGCTTGAGGCCTGCGGCAAGGGCTGGCACGATGAGCTCCAGTCTGTGTTGTGGTCCATCCGCACCACAGCCACGAAGCCAACAGGAGAGACCCCGTTCTTCCTCGTCTATGAAGCAGAAGCGGTTCTCCCTCACGAGGTCAAGCATCGCTCCGTGCGAGTCCTGGCATTTGGTGAGACGCAGCAGGACGCCATGCGGGTGATGGACCTTGTGCTGGGGGAGGAACGCCACAGTGAAGCCTCGCTCCAAGCGGCAAGGTACCAGCAGGCACTGCGACGGTACCACTGTTGCAGCGTCCGCTCCAGGGCGCTCGAGGTGGGCGATCTCATCCTGAGGCAGGTGCTCTCCAGGGAAGGGCTGCACAAGCTCTCGCCCATGTGGGAGGGCCCGTTTAGGATCACCCGTGTCTCCAGGCCTGGCGCCGCGTGCCTGGAGACACAGGACGGGACCCCCATCCAGAACGCCTGGAACATCCAGCACCTCCGGAAGTTCACCCATGAAGCAAGGCCCAGCGCCTGTGAAGCAAGGCCCCGTGCCTGTGAAGGTCTCTGCTCGTAAAACTCTCACGTAATAATGAGTGGGTTTGTACATGCCCCGGAGTCTCAGGTGCCCTCATGAGCGTTTTTCCTGTTCTTCGCGAGGCACCCTCGCCCGAGCCCACAAGCTAGTGCACCTCTCTCAATCCGTGCCCCTCGGGTACCACGATACGAAGCGCTGGCTCGTGGCCAGCGGCGCCTGCGACCAGGATTCGGAAGAATAAGAGTTTCCTAATGAATTTTTGCAGTTCCTAGACGCCTCCCGAGCAAAGGAGGCCTCACCAGGCAGTAGGAAATGCGTGCCTCACGAGGCGGAAACTACTTCAGACACATCAAGCTAAGTTATCTCTACACGCCTACATAAAACACTGGTACCACAACACGACGCAGGGACGATAAAAACAACATAGTGACTTGGAAATCATGGTTCATTACATGCCCCTGCAGGGTCCATATTTGTTTCTTCTTAAATGCGGGATGGAAAGAACAAAACAAAAGTGGCGCATGCCCCCACAGCAGTTCACGAGGACGGGCCCATGGCGCTCTCCTGGGCTCAGCCAGACCCCTCCTCACGCTTCACTGTAGCGTGGCAGCGAGACCACCCGCTGCCACCCTCGAAACGAGCGCGGCAGCGTGGCAGCTCATCATGGCTGCCGCTGTTGGAGCTATCGCTGGACGAGGAGCCGCCGTAGCTGGATGAGCCGCGACCAGCGCCGAGGACGAGGCCACCTTCATACTTGTCCCGACCGTCGCCAAGGCCAAGCACCTCGTCACCGTCGTTATCCTCGGGATAGCACCCAACGCGGCGATCATCTTCCCCAAATACCCTCACATAGAGGGTGCGTCGCCGTCGTACTTGAAGTGGAGGGCACACTCCCTGCCCAGGCCGCGCGCACGGGCAAACGTCTGCCAGCCGCGGGCCAGGGCTGCGTTGCCCGCGGCAGAGACTTCCATCGCGACCCACGAAGCCTTGCTGCAGGAGCCGTCCGCCTGCAGCCAGAGACCGCCTGGACCTGTGGCCGGCAGTTCACCGGCGAAGAAGCGCGGGAGCTAAAGCCAGGTGCCAGCCGGGTTCTCCGACCACACGATGAACTCCGGCATCACCTTCGCCGAATGGAAGCGCGGCCGAGGAGGCCGCGCAACCATGGCGCGCCTCACTTCATTGACGGAACTGCCACGACCTGGGCGACTCCCGCCACGCGGGGGGCGCCGCCGCTGCCGCGAGGGGCCACGGAGGGGGTCGCGGCGTGCTTGCGCGGGCGACCATGCCCCCTCTTGGGTGGCGGCGAGCCAGGCCCCTCCTGGCAGTCCTTGCCCTTTTCTACGACTGAGAACCTCTTCGTCGGCCCCTCCTGGCGGGCCTTCCCCTTCTCTGGGGCCGAGAACCTCTTCGCCGGCGCCATAAGCGTCGCTACTAGCAGGGAAGCAAGGAAGAGCAAGAAGCAGGAGGAGTGAAGGAAGAGGTGGGTGGAGGGGGCTCCACTCCCCCCTTCCGCTTTATAGCCAAGAGGAGGCCAACCGCCGGCCTCCATGATCTAAGGTAATAATGACCCTTTTTCCGCATGCAGTAGGGACTCGTCAAGTCGGGCAGTTGCCGAGGCGGCATGGGGAAGCGGAGACGCCCACATCCAATCAATTGCCACGTGTCAAATGAGGCCGCAGGCTGTTGGGGCCCGTGGCGCTCCACACTTGTCCTTTGGCTTCGCCTCGAAGCCAAGTCCGAGCGCGCCTTGGGACCTGGGGCGCCTCCCTCCACCACATAGGAAGGTGCGCCCGGCGCCCTCCTCGGGCAGGGCTCGGGGGATCTCTTCTGGAGGGCCTCATACCTTTCCAACGTCACGAGGGAGGCGCTCGGGCACCACTTGGAGGCATGTTTCGCGGCATGTTTCCCTCGGGAGGACACTGGGAGCACCCGGCGCTCAGGAGTTCATGAACAAGGTATCTCAGGAGCTTCATGAAGCAAGAGCAATATGCGGCAACCACCGCCCACCTGGCGTTGCTCCCCACCCAGGCGAGGGTGGTGAGCTGCGCGTCTGCATCAACATACCAGGGCTCAACCAAGCCGCATCTCGGGAGCGCTTCTGGCCTTCGCGTGTTGGGCGTTGCGAAGGTCCACCCCACAGATATGTTCACATGTCGTTCGGCCTGCCGAGCATGGTTGTTGCCTTCTAGCGCAACTTGCAGAGCGTCATCGCGGGTCAGGAGGCCAGGCACCACGCAGTCCTGGCGGAGATGGCGACGGTCCTCGAGGAACCGCTTGGACCCCCAGAGCCTCCCGAGGCTCAGGGCCCAGGAGGCTCGTGAGGAGTGACCCCTTCGTCGCATACCTTCAGCTGCCCGAAATCTCCTTCATTAACAAAATCAGGTGACATCTTCCAAGTTTATTTAGCTGGAAGCACCCTCAGGGCTGCGTCATTCCCAGTTCACGTGGGTCCGTCCCTGTGGCATGTATCCCTTTTTATGTCTTTAGCTTACCTTGCTGGGGGCGCCCCTCGGGCTGCATCATCCCCAAGCCGCTCGGGCCGGACCCAGTGGAGCATATCGTTCATGCATTTACCTAAGCTAGTTTTCCTTCCATGCGTAATCTATCTATGACTATCACCTGCTTGATTGTCACCCATCGCGGGAGCCGCATGCCGGTCGTCTTTCTTCAGGAACCTTCGCGTGAGAGGGTTAGGCATGACGTCTGTGCTCGGGCCCGTCCCTGCAACGTCGATAAATACAACGGTAGAGCTTTGTCTGGCGGGCCGGCCCCGTTCATGTCACCTCCTGGGGCCGTTGGTGCTTAGATTTCTCACGTGATAACCTCAGGAGATTCGTTCGGCGTAGGTTGTCTAACCACCTCGCAGGACCAACACAGCAAACAAGAATCAAGACCAGACGCAACCCGCCTTGAGGTAGGGCCTCGTGAGTCCCGCGCTGACTCACGAGTGCCTAGACACACCTCCTCTAGCCCTACCATGCAAGCCACGTGTCAGGGCTGGGCTGTACATGCCCCGAGGGCTCTCCGTAGTAGGGAGTCCCCTTCCACGCACCAGAAGCGGACCGGCAATCACCACGGCGATCGGTGCCCTTCCTCGTGCTAACTTGCAGGAACTTCCTGAAGGCTACAGCGGGCGGTACCGCAGACTCTCCCTTTTTTCTCACGCGATTCTCTTGCGCGTTAAAAGGGGGGCTCCTGAGCATCGCGACTCAGGAGCTCTTACTGGCTCTCCAGCCCTCATCCCCTGGCCTTGACCATGGCACGCGACCTGGAATACCAGCGGTGGCTGAGCTCGCTCGAGGGCCGGGACCTGAGGACGTATAGCACTAGGAAGAACATGGAGAGGAGGGGGAGGCCCGCACGGGCCTGACCTAGCTACTCAGCAGCGGCCGACACCCAAGCCTGGCGTCTCACGAGGGACCAACCCCGGATTGCCAAGATAAGTTTCGTGCTTAATCAACCACTACAATGTAGAGTTCTCATTTGTGTAGCCCCGCTGCGGCGACGTAGTCTCCCTCTCCTTCCTCTCGGCGGTCGCGTATCATTAAAAAAAAAATCCCGAGCATCGCGTCTCAGGGGCTCTTACTAGACCTCGGGCCGCTCACCTCCTGGCCTTGACCATGGCACGCGACCTGGCATACCAGCGACGACTGAAGCCTGCCTAGGGACCAGGACCTGTCGACGTAGAGCACCACGCCGTCGTAAGGTCGGAGAGGGGGAACCGAGCCGGAACGGAGCATGCACACGCACAACTTCATAATAAGGATATTGTGAAGAAAGGACATTACAAACGCCTTACACGCCCCAGCGGGGTCCATTTCTTGATTCCTCGCAGGGAACAAACGGCAAGAACTTAGGGAATCCTAACTACATGAGCCCCTGTGGATGACGCCATCATCAACAGTGGGCCACTAGGGGCCGGCGCCAGCCTCATCCAAATCAGCGGCGGCGGCGGCCTGACGCTGCAGCTCCGCTCCGGGCTCGACGGGAGCTCAGGGCACGTAGCTGTCTTGCTCATCTCCGGAGTCTCATAAAGCTCGGGAGAGTCGTTGGACCACCAGGTGTCGCCGCTGTCGCTAGAGGAGCTGCAGGCGAGGTTTGCGGTAGGCCCGGCGCCCGCCGCTGCGCCGTCCTGGCGACCTCCTTTAGGGCAGCACCTCAGGCGGCGGCCTTCCTCGTCGAAGACCTTGAAGAACAACATGGAGGCTCCGTCGTACTCAAAGTGGATCGTGAGGGCGCCCTCCGTGCGGCAGACTCGGCCAATCTCGCCCCAGCCTCGGGTCATGAAGATCCTCCCGGAGGCGACGACTTCAATTTCTGCTCCAGTCGCCGAGGCGTCGCAGTCGGCATGCTGCAGCCAGAGCTCAAGAGGTCCCCTTGGCGGCATCTCAACAGAGAAGAAGGGAAGCGAATCCAAGTGCTCGGGGGCATCGCCACCCACAACATGAACTCGCGCGAGGAGTCCGCAGCATGGACCCTTGGGGCGATGGCGTGGGCGGCGATGCTCATTGCTCCTCCCTCCAGAATCGTCGGCATGAGCATACAAGGGCAGCGGGTGCCCAGGAGGCGGCGTTTCGTACCAAGGCCGCGACACCACCGGCCTCACAACCATCTCGCGGCGATGGGACCTCCTCTTCTTTGGCGGGAGTAGCTCGAGCTCGGTGAGGAGGGCCTTGCCCTTCTCTGTGGCCGAGAACCTTCGAATCCGCGCCATGATTGCACCAGCAAGGGGTGGAGCGAGGAAGGAGAAGAAGTGGGAGAGGCAGATTAGAGACTGGTGATGGGGCTCCGCCCCCACGCCCCATTTATAGCCGAAGGGAGGCCAACCGCCAGCCTCCATGATCCGAGGTAACAATGATAGCTTTCCCCTTGCATGCAGAAGGGACTTGTCAAGTCGGGCAATTGCCGGGGCTGCGTAGGGAAGTGGAGACGCCCACGTCCAATCAACCGCCACGCGTCGACTAATGTCGCAGGCTATTGGGGCCCGTGGAACTCCACGTGTGCCCCTTGGCTTCGCCTCGAAGCCAAGCCCGAGCACGCCTTGGGCCCGGGGGCTACTGTCGGCGTTCTGGGAACGGGGGTCCCCGGACTTGGCTGCCTGCGGCCTACGGCGTGGCTCTGCGAGTGGGCCCGTATGACCCATCTTCACCAGCAAGCATTCAAGACCCTTGCGAGGGGCCAAGCCTCGCGAGGTGGATGGCACAAGACCACCTCAGGAGCGGCCTCACCAGGCTGGCTCACAAGGGGCGGAGAGATCAAGGCCAGGCAAACCTCACGAGGTTCTAATGACGTGAGCCATGATGACCAAGGCTAGGCGGGCGCTAGCACGCACAGTGTCCTTGTTTCCTCTTTGGTGCTAAGGAAGCAAGTGCAGACGCGAAGTACCGAGGCGTCAAGCAAAGGTTTCCATGTCGGTGCAACAAGACCAAGACCAGCAGGACGGCAAGATGGAGGTCACCGTGGAGCCCAAGACGGCGTCACCACCAGAGCCTTTCGTAGGCGAAGACTACTTTTGTGAGGATAAGTTATACTAGCTTTCCCCTTTCGAATTGGCGGTTGTTGGCTCCCTTCCCGCTCAATATTTGGGGAGAGGACCAAGGCCTTTATAAATAGGATTAGACACCACAGTAGGAGGCAAATCGTCTCGAACTCATTTAGTTCATCCTCACACCACCAAGCACAAGAACACCTCTCCTTAGGAGGCTGTTCTTCCCCTTGTACTGTTCATCCTCAGCCCAAGAGGCAATCCACCACCACCACACTGGATTAGGGTATTACACCACAATGGTGGCCTGAACCAGTATAAATCTTGTGTCCCTTGTGTTGCGAGTTCGTCGAGTTAGTCATTGAGATCTTAGCGAAGCTAGGACGTAAATCGGTAGGGGAGATCTTTGCACGCACCCCAATGTTTGAACCTTAAGGGTTTTGCTGGAACCCCAAATCCGATAGGTCCCCAGACTTGCCTGCCTACGGCCCACGACATGGCTCCACCAGCGGCCCTGTACGGCCCATCTTCACCAGCAAACACTCAAGACCCTCACGAGGGGCCAAGCCTCACGAGGCGGACGATGCAAGACCTCCTCGGGGGCGGCCTCACCAGGCTGGCTCATGAGGGGCGGAGAGATCAAGTCAAGGGGCACCTCACGAGGTTCCTATGACGCAAGCCATGACGACCAAGGCCAAGAAGGCACCAGCGCGCGCAGTGTCCTCGTTTCATCTTTGGTGCTAAAGAGGCAAGCGCAGGCGCGGAGTCCCAAGGCGTCAAGCAAAGGTTCCATATCGGTGCAACAAGACCAAGACTAGTAGGACGGCAGGACGGAGGTCACCGTGGAGCCCAGGACGGTGGCATCACCAGAGCCTTTGGCAGGCGAAGACCATCTTTTGTCAGGATAGCTTGTACTAGTTGTCCCCCTTCAAATTGGCCGTTGTGGGATCCCTTCCCGCCTAATATTTGGGAAGAGAACCCAGGCATCTATATATAGGACTAACCACCATCGTAGGAGGAGGATCTCATCTTGGACCGGACTCATTCCACCAAGGCAACCACACAAACTCACCAAGCACAAGAGCACCTCTCCTCAGGAGGTTGTCCTTCCCTTGTAACTGTTCATCCTCAGCCCAAGAGGCAATCCACCCCACTACCCTAGAGTAGGATATTACACCACATCGGTGGCCCGAACCAGTATAAATCTTGTGTCCCTTTGTTCTGCGAGTTCGATGCGCTAATGTCAGGACCCCGATCCTAAGTCACACCGATCTAGCATGTAGTACTTCATATCACTTTGCGGCCTCACGCATGGTATTCCCATGGGTGCCACCTTACCTGGCCCGAGACCGTTTGCGCCTTTTGGCTCACGTGTATGATAGTGTCGCTAGCATCCATATGACAGAGAACCCGGGCCGACATGACTAGTCGTGAACCCAAAGTGGCACTAACTTACGAGGACAGGCATACATGAAACAACATCGAACATGTCGGTCATCAGCGTGTGAATCCGGACTGTAGCAACTGGGCTAACAGGACTCCGGGAACCCGGGCTGTAGCAGGCTAGCAGGACTCCGGAAGTCACCGCGTGACATTTCCCCGAAGGGACAGACACATGAACAAAGTGAATCACATGTCGGCCAGTCTAAGTGTTCCGGAGCAGTAGTGTTGGGCTTGTAGGACTCCGATAAACCGGGTTGTAGCAGACTACCAAGGCTCAGTGGAAGCACCAGACTACATTTCCCCATAAGAGAGGCTACCAAGGATAAACAACTAGATTGTCGGATCCCACACATACCAAGCATTTCAATAACATACACACAATATGCTCGATATGTGCAAATACAACATGGCATCACAACAAAACTCTACGACTCAAAGTATTTATTCATTAGGCTCCAAGGAGCGCGATATTACAAACATGGGTCTCATGACCCACCATCCAGAGCATACAAGTCAAAGCACATGCGGAAGCTTAACTTGTCTGAGTACATACAACTACAAATGAAAAAGGGCTGAGAAGCCTGACTATCGACAAGACCCTGCCGAGGGCACAAGATCGTAGCTGAGGTATCAAGCTAAACATCGAAGTCCACACAGAACTACTAGCGAGACTGAAGTCTCTCTGCAAAAACATAAAATAAGCAAACGTGAGTACAAATGTACCCTGCAAGACTTACATCAGAAGTACCTACATATGCATCAGTATCAACAAAGGGGGTGGTGGAGTTTAACTATAGTAAGCCAGCTTTGACTCAGTGGCTATCTTAAACTACGACTGCAAGTAACTCTTTTGAGGTGGCGCACATGAGTCCACATATTCACCATGTCAATACACCACTATGGATCCGCTCCCGTCTCCCTATGAGAACGCCATCCATAGCACTCACGCTTATCTTGCGCATTTTAGAGTATCCACTTTCACTTGTCTATGAACTGTATAGGCAACCAAGTAGTCCTTTACCGCGGACGCGGCTATTCGAATAGATGATGTTAACCCTGCAGGGGTGTACTTCTTCACACACGCTCTCACCACTTACCGTTGTTTACACGACATGTACTCGGCAACCTTCAAGCGGAAGCCCAACGAGGGTGTCGGCCACGGCCTACCTAAACACTCAAGTCTCTAGTCTAGGTTTATCGCCTATCCAGGTTCCATCCGCAGGGAGTCCGACCGAGGTTTCCACATACGGCCCTGAACGATGTGTACAGGGTTCCGAGACACCAAACGAGCGCCCGGCATGCCCGGCCATGGTGTATCTACCGCATCATAGCCCACCCCTAGGGTCAACGCTACGCACGGCCACCAACACATATCCGATAAACACCAGAAACTAATTGCAACTCATGGACAGAGGACTAGGGTGGTTAAGAAGCCGAGACGGTACATTGCTTTCGGGCCCAATGCATGATAGTAGCTGGTTCTTAAATCACACATACAGATCTCGGTACTCCTACATGGCCTCTCATCGATACCTTTACCAAATCGTGTTCAACACACTTAGCTCACACACAGTAGGGCATGTTCACAACTTTCCAATTCATCCTCGATGAATCAGACCTGACACAACTCTAAGCAATAGCAGGCATGACAAACAAGCATGAATTAGTAGGCACATCAGGGCTCAAACAACTCCTACTCATGCTAGTGGGTTTCATCTATTTACTGTGGCAATGACAGGTCATGCAGAGGAAAGGAGTTCAACTACCGCAGCATGTACAGTTCAATCGTTGTTGTCCTAATGCAGTAAAAGAGAGCAGGAGCGAGAGAGTGGGATTGTATCGGAATGAACAAGGGGGTTTTGCTTGCCTGGCACTTCTGAAGATAGTATAACTCTTCATCGGTGTCATCGAACTCATCGTCAAAACACGTCTATTGCGAGGGGACAATTACTAGCAAAGGAACATAAACAACATTCAATTAATGCAATGCACAATCAAATGAATGATATGACATATTAAGGTACCGAATTGAGCTAATGCAACAACAAGTCATCTTAATTGGAGTGGAATTCAAACTACATCAAATTCCAACTCCAAACCTATTTTTCAAATTTACCTTAATCATGTTTTATCCTAATCAGTGGGGTTAACTTTCTCAAACATGCATGAACATGGCATAAATAGATTCTTTGGATTTTTTATCATTTTTCATAAATAATTTATTTCCATTGGAGTTATAGATTATTTTCTTTGAATTTTAGAAGTTTTGGACAATTTCTGGAATTTTATGATTATTTTAAATCCAGAAAATGATTTACTGTGTCAGCATGACGTCGGTATGACGACAGTAGGTCAACGGAGACGGCTCAGGTCAAACCTGACCAGTGGGGGCCACACGTCAGTGACACAGGGCTAATCCTGGTCAAACCTAGCGCTGACGGGGGTTTGACCAGGCATGGGGCCCACTATCAGTGGCTGTGGGTGGTTTAAGCAGCGGGGTTAGCGCCTAATGGTCGTGCCACGTCGGCGTGGTTATGCCGGCGATGACTCGACGCGGCGGCAATCGCCGTCCGGCCGTTTCCGGCCACGGAAGCAAGCGGGGCTGGTCACATTGGAACGGCCGTGATGCGGCGCGTCGAATGGTGGTGGTTGCAGGGGCTGGGGCGGCCGAAGACAACGGCGAGGAGCTCGGCCGCGGCGCCCGGCGTTCGGGTGTGCGCGGGAGCGCGGCTGCGCTGTGCAAACGGGCGGGCCGAAGCACAGGAGATGCCCTATGCAGTGCAGCGAGTTCGGTGGACACGCGCCCGGGACCAAATGGTCACCGGAGCGTCGGCAGCAGCGAGCGCAGGCGGCGTCGGGGTTCGTTCATCGGCGAAACGGCGACTATGGCGTGCAACCGAGAAATCGGAGAGGGGAAGGAGGAGCAGCAACTCACAGCGGTTGCAGCAGGCGTCAAAGCGGGCTCGGGGAAGGCCGGAGCTGAGCGGGGCGGCGAGGCGGATCTCCGGTGGCCGAGGAGGGGAAAAGCGGTGGGGGCGGCGCTTCGGGGCCCTTCCGGTAGCGTGGCTCGGTGAGGAGGTAGGGAACGAGGTGGCGGAGTTCGGGGATAGCTCGGGGCGGCTCGGGGAACATGGTGGACGCGGTGACAGCGAGCGGCGGCGACGGTCTCGCTTGGGTGGCTGCGGGCGCGAGTGCTGGGGGAAGAGGGAGGAACCAAAGAGGAGGGGAGAAGAAGCAGGGGTGTCGTGGTGCTCTTGGCGCCCTCCAGCAGCAGCGGCGGCAAGTAGGAGGTGGACGCACGGTGGTGCGCACGCGTCGGGCACACGCCCATCCTTCTGGCAAGGAGGAAGACGACATGAGGAGGCCAGTGGGCTGGCCAACTGGGCCGCGACAGGTAAGCTAGGTAAGGTTTCTGCTCTTTTTGTTATCTTCTGTTCTGTTTTCTTTTTATTTATTTCTTTCTGCCACTGTTTGAATTCAGACAAATTCAAACAATGCCAAAAAGTTTCTGAAGTATTATATGATGCAGGTATGGACCCTGCTGAAAGCACATAATTGATTTCAGAAGTATTTCAATTTATATTCTAAATATATGAATATAAATTCAAACTCATATGCAATAGTGATTTAAATTCAGTGCCCAAAATATTCCATAAAATGTTCATCATTTTTGGTTGGGCTCAAAACCTTTGCCAAAATATAACCAACACTATTTAAGGCTATTTTGGAAACACTGAATGTATTTTTAGGGTTTTTCCCCTTAATTGATTTTGAGGCTTTGAAATTCCCTCAATTCCAATTTCTTGAATTTAACAAGATGCATGATGCTGATGCAACTAGTTACACACAAATTCTAGGGTTGTGACATCTAAGCCTTGAGATTGCGGTGAGGGCGTGAGCTAGGGGGAGGAGAGATCTTTGTGCGCAACCCAGTGTTTCGACCTCAAGGGTTTTGCCGGAACCCAAAATCCGACACTATTTAAGCTTATTTATGCAAACAAGAGCAAAAGAGTTCGTAAAAGTTTTTCTTTCTCACTTTCAGTTTATCAACTGAATTGCTTGAGGACAAGCAAAGGTTTAAGCTTGGGGGAATTTATACGTCTCCAACGTATCTACTTTTTCTCACGCTTTTCCTCTTGTTTTGGACTCTAATTTGCATGATTTCAACGAAACTAACCCCGGACTGACGTTGTTTTCAGCAGAACTACCGTGGTGTTGTTTTTGTGCAGAAATAAAAGTTCTCGGAATGGAATGGAACTTTTTGAGGATTTTTTATATCAATAATAAGAATTTCTGGAGCCAAGACCTACCGGAGAGGGGCCCCTGGGTGGGCACAACACACCAGGGTGCGCCCCCCTCTCCTGGCGCGCTCAGGTGGGTTGTACCCACCTGGTGGTCGCGCTGACGGCCCCCTTGATACTATAAAATCACATATTACCAGAAAAAAAACAGGGAGAAAGAATTATCGCGATCCACGAGACGGAGCCGCCGACAAGCCCTGTTCTTCCTCAAGAGGGCAGATCTGGAGTCCGTTTGGGGCTCCGGAGAGGGGGGTCTTCGTTCATCATCATCACCAACCCTTCTCCATCCCCAATTCCATGATGCTCCCCACCGGGAGTGAGTAATTCCTTCGTAGGCTCGCTGGTTGGTGAGGAGTTGGATGAGATTCATCATATAATCGAGTTAGTTTAGTTAGAGCCTGATCCCTAGTATCCACTTTGGTCTTAGATTGATGTTGCTATGACTTTGCTATGCTTAATGCTTGTCACTTTGGGCCTAGGTGCCATGATTTCAGATCTGAACCATTTATGAATTTATCATTATATCCATGTTCTAGATCTGAACTTGCAAGTTATAGTCACCTACTATGTGTTATGATCCAACAACCCCGGAGTGACAACAATCGGGCCCACTCTCGGTGATGATTGTAGTTTGAGGAGTTCAAATATTCACTATGTGTTAATGCTTTGTTCCGGTTCTCTATTAAAAGGAGGCCTTAATATCCCTTAGTTTCCAATATGGACCCCGCTGCCACGGGAGGGTAGGACAAAACATGTCATGCAAGTTCTTTTAATAAAACACGTATGACTATTTACGGAATACATGCCTACATTATATCGATGAACTGGAGCTAGTGCCGTATCGCGCTAGGTTATAACTGTGACATGATGAATATCATCCAACAAGTCACCGATCCAATGCCTACAATCTTTTCCATATTGTTTCTGCTAAGTTACTACTGCTATCATCACTATTACACTTGCTACAAAATTACTGCTATCACTGTTACTGTTACTATTGCTGCTGTCACTACTATCAAAACTATCAAACTACTTTGGTGCAGGTAATTAATCTTAGGTGTGGTTCAATTGACAACTCAGCTGCTAATACCTTCAAATATTCTTTGGCTCCCCTTGTGTCGAATCTATAAATTTGGGTTGAATACTCTACCCTCGAAAACTGTTGCGATCCCCTATACATGTGGGTTATCAAATTCCATTTTGTGCTAGGGTTTGAAGTTTATGGAAAATTTAAACATGATGACATGATGATCAAGCAAAGACAATAGTGGCTGAACTAGGGCTATGACAACTCACCCCCACCAAACAAGAATCTCGTCCCGAGATTCAAGCATAGGGTAAAAGGAAGAGGGGACTCGAACTATCACAATCTTCATGATCCAACTGCCCTACTTGAAGATGTTGATCTACTGCCTCATTGGATTTTGATGTCTTTGCTTTCGAGAACTTTACCCAACATGTTGACGACAAAAGGAACTCTACAGGAATCGATCTTCATGAAGATCGAGCAACTCTGGATCAACTCATGGATTGAGACGGAAGAACATCTCTCGAGCTGAGACACAAAACACACATCATGGGTGATGGTAAGGATCTAATGACGAAGGTTTGATTTGGTAGGCAAGAATTCCACGCTTAAGTAAGATGGTGTGAGACTTTCAAAGTAGTGAGGAGTTAATTGCCATGATTCCATAATGGGGAACCTCAGGGAAGGTGACTCGTAGAATTTTTCCCTTAAGTGGCAAATAGAATTGCTTTTGATATGGATATCATTGAAACTCTTCATACCAGGCTAGGGAAATTCACAAACGATCGTGTGAAGTAGTTCGAAAGAGAGGCATACTCAGACTAGAATGGATGATGTGGACTACCTTGTTGAAGACAACGCAATGAGTGATTTTGCTTATCGTCGAAAATGGATGGGTCCCATGGTAAGTCCACTTTTGAAGATGACCCTGAACAACAATTAATAAGAAGGCAGACCATAGTAAAATAGTACAATGGTGGGTGCAAGCTAGGAACAAAATGCAATTGTTGGGAATGTTCCAACCATCATATTTGTCTAAGATTCAGATCCAATTGGTGATAGGATACTTCAGACTCGGCATGTCTAAAAAGAAAGTTTGCAACAAAAACCGACGAGATGACGTTGCGAGATTCTCAGGAAATGAACTACGATAGCAAGCTACAAAACATGAGCTGGTTCAGCTACATGATGTGAACACATTGTCCAAGACAAGCATGACCACATAGAAGTCTTACAAAAAATACTACCAAGTTCTGGTTAGGATCCATCATCAAGGATTTTGAAGTCTTTACGCAAGTCCATGGATTAGATCCCAAGCATAGACTTCTCTTCCTTGAACAAATCAATCAGTGGCTTGGTGTGCTAGGAATACATATGGACTGGAGGTAGTGAGCCTATCAAACCATAGAATACTTCGCACATGCATGACTGACTTGGGATGACTCCAAAGGAAGCAAAAACAAGCTTTCTCGAATTCACGGCTGCAATTTGCATCAAATGCACCTGAATTAGAGGAAGTCACTTCTTTCATGCATACATATGCTTCATGAACGGGACATGAAGATAATGCTTTTAGAAGTTTCCAACACTAGCTGGATGTTCAACACGAATTATGGAGGAGATAAAAATGTTGCTCATGGTCTCAACAACAAGTCATCAAGATTCCCGTGAAGATGGAATTCTACAACTATGTGAGCAAGGCGATAGCATTGGTCAGAACAAAAGATATAACGAAGTATGCTCGAGGAAAAACCATGAGTAAGACAACATTACGAACATCGTTGGTTCTGAATTGATTTGAGGATAGCCCACACTCGAATCAAAGTTTTGATAAGATAATAGGTCCAACAACTGATCACAGGGACCAATCGATGAAGATATCATCTTTCTTCAACACACAAAAATATATCCCTGGAAATGAACTAAGCTAGGCAAGCTTTTATCTTCCAACACTCAAAGTTGTTGTTTGGCTTAACCAACTAGGTCAGGGGTATCCAACATGGATTCTTGGAGAAGGGGTGGTTTACAAGAAACCCACTTGATCACGAACTCAACATAGCGGTCAGGTGACAACCTGGTAACACTTCCAAGAAGATATTCAGAAAATCACGAACCACAGATATGTTACTAAGCTCGAGAACAATCTTGCTTTTTAGGTCAATACGATGTGATCAAGAGAGTGATGGATTGACACAATCCTATCTCATTGATCGAGGAGTGCACCAGGGAAAATGGACTAGGTCACACGATAAATCTTAGGATGATGATTCAATAAACAACACACTAAGAATAAGATTATTTTCCATTAACTACCAAGCAACAGAGTTGCTAGGAGTATTGATTTCACACATCACAGTTCACTTGTCAGCATTCCGGTTACAACCAACATGGAGACCGAGGGATGAATAATGATGGCGAGAAGTATCACTGTATCAAGAGTTCATAGGAGGTGGTGCAATTCCCATGACATTTCTGACATAAAGAGGCAACCCTCCAAGGTAGAACAGAACGAAAGCTGGATTGGCATTTTGATCTGCGGAATACAACTGCTTTGACCCAACCCCAGAGATGGATGAAGTACTGGAGTTTGTTTCTCCTAGTCATTCCGGAATAGAATGGCTTGATGGACCACAAGAATAATAAGCATCGATGAATGAATGCACACATACTCTTGACTATCAATTGATAGACGAAGGTCAGAAAACAACTAAAGAGGGACAACTCAAAGGAACGTATGATTTTCTGAGTTGTGGGTGCATAGATTAGCATGTCGAACGAGTTCAACATATTCCTTCCAGATAACCCATGCAGAAAGGTAGAACTGGCAGAGTCATAACATAGAATCGAGAACTCATCAAGAGCACCCTGGTTGTGATCTTTCGGTTCAGCGAGGAACTTCTGCCATAAGTAGTTCATGGTATTTGGAAGAGGAAAATACCACAGACCTCGAGGACTATCACAAAGGTTACTAATATCCTAAAGGAACTAACAAACACTATCAACATGAAGTAAGTAGGGTGAATCTCGGGTTCAAGAACCCAGGAATAGAATGCCTACTAACTAAGTGGCATTACGGAATGCTTTCGAGAATGATGGCCAGAATCATCACACTAGGAACACAAAACATGGCTAGATTACTAGGTGATCCTCTAAGACACCTAGGGTCATAATAAAATATCCAACATATATGTCGACGCAACAGAGTACCTCAACTCACCGATTAGTGTGGTTAAACTGGCCCAAAGAAACATTGGGAACGGAAAGAAGGGAGTTGCAAATGCATCAAACTAAATCGAAACCTGGGATGACTCGGATAGCATAACGGTTGTAAATGCTCAAAGAGACTTGAGACATCCTGCAAAATAGTGGCATGACTACTCAACATCACAATATCAAGGTTCTAAGGTCAGCTACACTACAGAAAAAATACACTTCCGTGATGATACGTGTTTGTCACAGTAGGTCACGTTTTCTGTCATGCATGTACATCCATGACAATTTTGTGACAAAATCAAGATAGTCATACATGTGCTGTCGTAGAAGTGTTCCATGACATTACCAAAATTATCATCATGGAAGTGTTCACTTCCATGACGATAAATCGTGCGTCATAGAAGTGCTTTCGTCAAGGGTGACCAACACGTGGCATCCACAGTAACGGAACGCCGTTAAGCTATCGGGTCCGGTTTTGGATCCGATAACCCGTTAACATTTTCCACGTGTAAAATCATTATTGGCTGGAGGAAACATGTGTCGGCTCACCGTTGGGACAGATGTCATCCACTCATTGGACCCAAAGCGCCTATGATACGTCGACACGTGGCACGGCCCAACAGAGGCCCATTCCTATGAAAAGGCCGGCCCATTTGACATGGTCAAAAGGTGGCGGGCCGGCCCACGGCAAGCCTGTGAATGGCCTATTCGCATATAGCCCATTTACAACCTGCTAACCTAGGGCCCGTTTACGGCCTCTCCGAATTAGGCCCAGTAGCGTCATTTGGGTCGTCCATTATAATTCCAGCCCATTTTAACTTCCGGCCCATGTATGGCCCATGATGTCTTTCGGCCCATATGAGGACCTTAGTTACCCTCGACCCATTAATGGCCCGTGGTAAAACTGGCCCATAATGAATAGTGTATCACTTTATACCATTAACGGCCCATTATTCCATTGGGCCGTTTCCAGCCCATGTTATCTTTCGGCCTTCTCAGGGCCCATTTATTCTTGGGCTCATTTCCAGCATTCGTTTACTTTTAGCCTGCTACTGTCATTTTCTGCTTGTGGGCCAAATTCAGCCCGTGGTTACAGTCGGCCCGTTTGTGGCCCGTTAATACGTTGGGCCATTTTCATAGCGTCATCAATATACGGCCGATTAACGACGACTCGTTATGGTCGGCCCATGAACAGACGATTTCAACTCTAGCCCATTTACGACCATAATGTGGTCTATTATTGGCCCATGTTTGGCCAACCAATCATACGTCTCGTAGAAGGCCCATTGATGATACGGCCCGTAGAAGGCCCATTGTGTCTACGGCCCGTATAAGGCCCATTGTTTCTACGCCCCGTAGAAGGCCCATTGTTTCTATGGCCCTTAGAAGGCCCATTGTTTCTACGGCCCGTAGGAGGCCCATGTTAACTACATTAAATATGTAGCCCATGGTTAATGTGGCCTAGTTTTAAAAAATAGGTTATTGCGGCCACTAGCAAACCGCGGAAAAAGAACTGCACTGACTACAAGAAAACAAATAAACAAGACAATAAGGAAATAAATAAGCAAGCAACTTACGCTAGGCTATCACGGCTATTACACATATTACATCCATTGGGCATTAAAGTTCGCCACCAGTGCAAATATAGGGAACAAAGCAGCATATAAACGCCGCAGCAAAACAAGTCCAGAACTGAAACCACTTCAGAAGAGCTCAAGAAACAATATCATTGGTACCCATAATGCTGGCAAGATGCTTAGCAAGCTTATTAACTTTCTCTTGTTTGGCGCTTAAATCCTCCAGCACTTGCTGTTACACCAGAAAGTATGCATCTGAATTTTGCAGGGACTTCCTCAGTCCTTCGGCTTCCTCTCACATAACATCTGATCGATGTCTTTCAACTTGAAGTTGAGACTCAAGAAGCCGAAATGATTCAGGTAGCGAGTTCAAGAGCTGGTGCCAGCAGTAGTGGACAGTAACTCGAACACTACATCAAGACAGGACTTTGGGGTTGTCTCAGTGTCTTCAATATAGTTTTTAGAAGCTTTCTTGGAGACCAACAGGGATGTCTCACTATCTTGAACCTTATCTGCATTACTTCCTTTACCACTTCATAACGGGGTACTCTTCTCCAATATTTTATCCGCGTTCTAAAAGAGAAACAAACAAACACATCACATGTTTACAATGTACTATATGAAACTCATTTTGGTAAACCAGTTCAGTAGTAAGGTGGACAGGATAACAGCATGCAAACAAACATATATCTATGTAGTATGGTCACTATATGGTCTATATCATTCTAGTTTATGTTGCCAAATCAAGATAGATACAGTTCGAATCATATCTATTTAAGACAAAGCAGCATAGACATAATATAAGTGTGGGAAACTACACAGCAATAACAACACTTGTAATGTGCATGGCATGAGAACATAATTGTTTATTCAATTGAAACTGGAATCAACATAGAGAAAGTTATAACAGCAAACACGTTAAAGAAACAGGTATAAAACATACATGTTGTGCCATTGGAGTTTCAATTGCATCCTTCAAATTTGAAATTAGTTGGTATGAGTAAATACAGTGATGTAAGAGCAAAGTAGTATGAACCATAGCTACCGAACCTGACCTAAGAACAATTCTTCTTCTGCTTTAAGCATTGACTTGGGGTTCGGAGTGGTAGTCCTCGTGCTTTGGGCACTGCAGTTGCCTTACTAACTGCTCGTGTTTGGGTGCTCTATGGTGGAGATGGTGTTGTGTCAACGGGAACTGGGTTACTATCTGCTGGGGTTGGGGTTAGAAGGGGTGTAGCTGGTTCTCTGTCCAACTGGGTAGGGGTACAATCTGCGTGAGTCTGGGTTATGTGTGGTGGGGCTAGTTCTTGGGCAAGTACAATCGTGGTTCTATCTCCATCGACAGGTAGCACGATCTTTTCTAAAGACCATGTTTTTACTCCCACGGATACTACCGTCACCTCCTCCAATTGAAATGGCTGATAAACAAGAAAAGTAATTGAATGTACAGACATTGTAAGATAGACAGGTGCAATGGATAGTAGGGAAGAAAACAGGGCATGAAATAATTCACATTTATGTTGTCTAACCAAACAGAATAGCAAGACATAATTTCACATATATGATGGCTAATTAAACAGGATAGCATGACACAATTTCACATGTATGATGGCTAACTAAACAGGATAGAATGACATACTTCAAAATATGATGACTATGTAAACAGGATGACATGATATAACTATACGATGTGTCTATTAAAGTGGTTGGCATGCCATAAATCACAAACATGCCGTCGATGGAAACATGATGGCATGATATAATTCACGGATAGAATGACATAATTCAAAATATGATGACTATGTGAACAGGATGAGATGATATGACTATATTATGTCTTTAGAAAATGGGTTGGCATGCCATAATTCAGATACATGCTGTCTATGTAAACATCATGGCATGATATATTTCAAATATATGATTAATATACTAAGGAAGTGAGCAGAGGGCAATCGCATATATGATGTGTCAACTAAGGAGATGGAATTCAATATCGTGTATATGACGTAAAAACTAAGCATTGCAATACAACATATGCATGATATGAGTAATATAACCCTGCCAAGTTTGAGCATACACCTCAATGGGATAATAGGACTGGTCATCTGCCTCTGAATCCTCCTCTGAAGGGCTATCTGTAACCAGCAAGATATCTGCTTCAGCAGGTAGCGTTGTCTGCTTTGAAGACCTTGTTTTCACTCCAGATTTCTCCATCACCAATTCAAATGGTTGATGCACAGGAAGAGCAGTTGAATATACAAACATTGCCGACAAAAGCAATGAGAAATACAAAAAAAGGACGGCATGATATAATTCACATATATGACGCTTGGCTAAACAGCATGGCATTGCATAATTCACATATATAATGTCTTGCAACAAGATGGCATTGCATAATTCACATATATGGTAATTAGGCACTAAACAGGTGGCATTCACACAAAGCATGTCTAAACTAAGCAAATGACATAGCAATGCAAGATACCATACGCACGATATATGCACCTCGGGGGGGAATAGGACTGGTCATCTGTCTCTGAATCCTCCTCTGAGGAGCTATCAGTAACCAGCAAGACATGCGCTTCGTCAGATAGCATTGTCTGCTTTGAAGACCTTGTTTCCACTCTAGATTTTTCCATGACCGTCCCGAATGGCTGATGCATAGGAAGAGTAATTGAATGTACTAAAATTGCTGACAAATTTATCACAACAACAACAATAACAACAACAAAGCCTTTAGTCCCAAACAAGTTGGGGTAGGCTAGAGGTGAAACCCATAAGATCTCGCAACCAACTCAGGGCTCTGGCACATGGATAGCAAGCTTCCACGCACCCCTGTCCATAGCTAGCTCTTTGGTGATACTCCAATCCTTCAGGTCTCTTTTAACGGACTCCTCCCATGTCAAATTCGGTCTACCCCGCCCTCTCTTGACATTCTCCGCACGCTTTAGCCGTCCGCTATGCACTGGAGCTTCTGGAGGCCTGCGCTGAATATGCCCAAACCATCTCAAACGATGTTGGACAAGCTTCTCTTCAATTGGTTCTACCCCAACTCTATCTCGTATATCATCATTCCGGACTCGATCCTTCCTCGTGTGGCCACACATTCATCTCAACATACGCATATCCGCCACACCTAATTGTTGAACATGTCGCCTTTTAGTCGGCCAACACTCAGCGCCATACAACATTGCGGGTCGAACCGCCATCCTGTAGAACTTGCCTTTTAGCTTTTGTGGCACTCTCTTGTCACAGAGAATGCCAGAAGCTTGGCGCCACTTCATCCATCCGGCTTTGATTCGATGGTTTACATCTTCATCAATACCCCCATCCTCCTGCAGCATTGACCCCAAATACCGAAAGGTGTCCTTCTGAGGTACCACCTGGCCATCAAGGCTAACCTCCTCCTCCTCCTCACACCTAGTAGTACTGAAACCGCACATCATGTACTCGGTTTTAGTCCTACTAAGCCTAAACCCTTTCGATTCCAAGGTTTGTCTCCATAACTCTAACTTCCTATTTACCCCCGTCTGACTATCGTCAACTAGCACCACATCATCCGCAAAGAGGATACACTGTGTGATATCTCCTTGTATATCCCTTGTGACCTCATCCATCACCAATGCAAAAAGATAAGGGCTCAAAGCTGACCCCTGATCCAGTCCTATCTTAATCGAAAAGTCATTAGTGTCGACATCACTTGTTCGAACACTTGTCACAACATTATCGTACATGTCCTTGATGAGGGTAATGTACTTTGCTGGGACTTTGTGTTTCTCCAAGGCCCACCACATGACATTCTGTGGTATCTTATCATAGGCCTTCTCCAAGTCAATGAACACCATATGCAAGTCCTTCTTTTGCTCCCTATATCTCTCCATAAGTTGTCGTACCAAGAAAATGGCTTCCATGGTCGACATCCCAAGCATGAAACCAAACTGATTTTTGGTCATGCTTGTCATTCTTCTTAAGCGGTGCTCAATGACTCTCTCCCATAGCTTCATTGTATGACAAATTTAACACATAATAAAAAAATGATGTCATGATATAATTCACATATAAGATGACTGGCTAACGAGGGTGGCATTGCAAAATTCACATATATAATGCCTGGCTAAACAAGATGGCATTGCATGATTCACATATACGATAAAGAAACTAAATAGATGGCATTGACACAAAGCATGTCTAAACTAAGCATATGACATCTTTGATGTATACAGTAAGCAATGCAAGGCACCATATGCAGGATATTACCAACATCAGCATGCCAAGTTAGAGCGAAGACCTCATGGGGTAAATAGGAGTGGTCTTCTGCTTCTGAATCCCCCTCAGAGCAATTATCTTCCTCTTGATTACGATCCGAAATGGGTGGAGGGGGCTGCTTTTGCGCCCACCATAGAGCAACGTCTGCATGAAATTTTATTGCCATGCAAGGCTCGTCTCTTTTGCTCTACATGTTCAGTTCCATTGTGTACAATAACTGACATGCATGGGAATAAACATAGTGAGATTATGTAAGGAGTGCATGCACAAATCCAGAGTGATGGTAGCAAACTGTGGATAGACCCAAAACCAATGATAGCATGCAGATAATAGCTTTAGTTAAAAAATACAGATAATGGCTCCTTTAATGTTTGTTTGCACCCAACATGAAACTCATAGTAGACACCCGAGATTAACCAGATAGTAGAAAGATAGTACTGATTGCTTCCCCAATATGTACCCCACAACCATTTAAAAACTCAAGTTTCAACATAAGTTTGGACCTGACTCAGAGTCTAATAGGTGAACACAATGATAAAGTAGCATGTCATCATATTAAGCGATGCATAACGTAAGCAGACACGAAAGAGTGTGACCTCTCTTGCGGACCCGTGTAGTCCTCAAGGTCATCTACTTAGTTGATGATGGTAATGCAGTTGTCGTGGCTGCCGACGGCGGGGAAGAAGATCTGATGCGGCGAAAGACAGTATGGTGAGCGGATCCCTGCTGTGGTGAACCCTTCCGTAGTTGGAGCAGCTGAGCTGGGGTGGAACACAACACCGCAGAAGCAGGACAAACCACACAAGGTTTTCTTTGACACATATCTGTAACAGAAGTAATTGTGTAAGGGCTTGTTTGAATCTTAGGATTCTAACAATGCAGGGATATGAAATAGACCATAAAAATTAGTCCTAAAGTGATAGGCATCCAAGATTAGTAAAATAAATTCTTATGAGTGTGTTGAATACTATGAGAAGTTTGATGCTTGATAATTGTTTTGAGATATGAAGATGGTGATATTAGAGTCATGCTAGTTGAGTGGTTATGAATTTGAGAAATACTTGTGTTAAAGTTTGTGATTCCCGTAGCATGCACGTATGGTGAACCGTTATGTGATGAAGTCGGAGCATGATTTATTTATTGATTGTCTTCCTTATGAGTGGCGGTCGGGGACGAGCGATGGTCTTTTACTACCAATTTATCCCCCTAGGAGCATGCGTGTAATACTTTGCTTTGATAACTTGTAGATTTTTGCAACAAGTATATGAGTTCTTTATGACTAATGCTGAGTCCATGGATTATACGCACTCTCATCCTTCCACCATTGCTAGCCTCTCTAACACCACACACTTTTCGCCGGTATCATACACCCACCATATACCTTCCTAAAAACAGCCACCATACCTACCTGCCATGGCATTTCCATAGCCATTCCGAGATATATTGCCATGCAACTTACCACTGTTTCATTTACCATGACACGCTTCATCATTGTCATAATTGCTTTGTGTGATCATGTAGTTGAAATCGTATTTGTGGCAAAGCCACCGTTCATAATTTTTATACATGTCACTCTTGATTCATTGCATATCCCGGTACACCGCCAGAGGCATTCACATAGAGTCATATTTTGTTCTAAGTATCGAGTTGTAAGTAAATAAAGTGTGATGATCATCATTATTAGAGCATTGTCCCAAGTGAGGAAACGATGATGGAGACTATGATTCCCCCACAAGTCGGCATGAGTCTTCGGACGAAAAAAAATAAAGGCCATAAAAAAGGAGAAGGCCCAAAAAATGAGAGAAAAAGAGAGAAGGGACAATGCTACTATCCTTTTTCCACACTTGTGCTTCAAAGTAGCACCATGATCTTCATGATAGAGAGTCTCCTATGATATCACTTTCATATACTAGTGGGAATTTTTCATTATAGAACTTGGCTTGTATATTCCAATGATGGGCTTCCTCAAAATGCCCTAGGTCTTCATGAGCAAGCGAGTTGGATGCACACCCACTTAGTTTATTTTGTTGAGCTTTCATATACTTATAGCTCTAGTGCATCCGTTGCATGGCAATCCCTACTCACTCACATTGATATCTATTGATGGGCATCTCCATAGCCCGTTGATACGCCTAGTTGATGTGAGACTATCTTCTCCTTTATTGTCTTCTCCACAACCACCATTCTATTCCACATATAGTGTTATGTCCATGGCTCACGCTCATGTATTGCGTGAAGATTGAAAAAGTTTGAGAACATCAAAAGTATGAAACAATTGCTTGGCTTGTCATCGGGGTTGTGCATGATTTAAATATTTTGTGTGATGAAGATAGAGCATAGCCAGACTATATGATTTTGTAGGGATAACTTTCTTTGGCCATGTTATTTTGAGAAGACGTAATTGCTTAGTTAGTATGCTTGAAGTATTATTATTTTTATGTCAATATTAAAATTTTGTCTTGAATCTTTCAGATCTGAATATCCATACCACAAATAAGAGAATTACATTGAAAATTATGCTGAGTAGCATTCCACATCAAAAATTCTGTTTTTATCATTTACCTACTCGAGGACGAGCAGGAATTAAGCTTGGGGATGCTTGATACGTCTCCAACGTATCTATAATTTTTTATTGTTCCATGCTATATTATATTCTGTTTTCGATGTTTAATGGGCTTTATTTTACACTTTTATTATATTTTTGGGACTAGCCTATTAACCGGAGGCCCAGCCCAAATTGTCGTTTTTTTGCCTATTTTAGAGTTTCGCCGAAAAGGAATATTAAACGAAGTCCAAACGGAATGAAACCTTTGGGAACGTGATTTTCTCAACGAACGTGATCCAGGAGACTTGGAGTGGGCGTCAAGAAACAATCGAGGAGGCCACGAGGCAGGGGGCGCGCCTACCCCCTGGGCGCGCCCTCCACCCTTGTGGGCCCCTCGTTGCTCCACCGACGTACTTCTTCCTCCTATATATATCCACGTACCCCCAAACATCCAGGAGCACCACGAAAACCTAATTCCACCGCCGCAACCTTCTGTACCCGAGAGATCCCATCTTGGGGCCTTTTCCGGAGCTCCGCCAGAGGGGGCATTGATCATGGAGGGCCTCTACATCAACTCCATGGCCTCTCCGGTGATGTGTGAGTAGTTTACTTCAGACCTTAGGGTCCATAGTTATTAGCTAGATGGCTTCTTCTCTCTCTTTGGATCTCAATACAAAGTTCTCCTCGATCTTCTTGGAGATCTATTCGATATAACCTTCTTTTGCGGTGTGTTTGTAGAGATCCGATGAATTGTGGGTTTATGATCAAGTTTATCTATGAACAATATTTGAATCTCCTCTGAATTCTTTTATGTATGATTGGTTATATTTGCAAGTCTCTTCGAATTATCAGTTTGGTTTGGCCTACTAGATTTATCTTTCTTGCAATGGGAGAAATGCTTAGCTTTGGGTTCAATCTTGCGGTGTCCTTTCCCAGTGACAGCAGGGTAGCAAGGCACGTATTGTATTGTTGCCATCGAGGATAAAAAGATGGGGTTTATATCATATTGCATGAGTTTATCCCTCTACATCATGTCATCTTACTTAAAGCATTACTCTGTTCTTATGAACTTAATACTCTAGATGCATGCTGGATAGCGGTCGATGTGTGGAGTAATAGTAGTAGATGCAGAATCGTCTCAGTCTACTTGTCACGGACGTGATACCTATATACATGATCATACCTAGATATTCTCATAACTATGCTCAATTCTATCAATTGCTCGACAGTAATTCGTTTACCCACCATAATACTTATGCTCTTGAGAGAAGCCACTAGTGAAACCTATGGCCCCTGGGTCTATCTTCCATCACATTAATCTTCCAACACTTAGCTATTTCTATTGTCGTTTATTTTACTTTGCATCTTTATTTCTCTTTATCATAAAAATACCAAAAATATTATCTTATCATATCTATCATATCTCACTCTCGTAAGTGACCGTGAAGGGATTGACAACCCCTTTATCGCGTTGGTTGCGAGGTTCTTATTTGTTTGTGTAGGTGCGTGGGACTCGAGCATGATCTCCTACTAGATTGATACATTGGTTCTCAAAAACTGAGGGAAATACTTACGCTACTTTACTGCATCACCCTTTCCTCTTCAAGGGAAAACCAACGCAGTGCTCAAGAGGTAGCGGCGGCCCTCAAGAAGGCGTTAGCCGAGGCCGGGGTCAAAGCGGCCAAGGAACGCACCGCGCGTGATAAGCACGAGGCCTGGATCAGCGAGGTCCAGCAAGAGCTCCAGGACGCCATTAGGAAGTACGAGTCCTTGGAGCGTGATTCTAAGACACAAGGGTCCGAACTTGTGAAGGCCTGTCAGAGTGTACAAGATGCCTGAGCTGAAGCCCGGAGTGCCCTTTAGAAAATCTAGGCGGCCAAGAAGATGGCCGCGGGTAAGGCTTTTGTTATGAAAAGCAAGGCTGTCAAGGAAACTTTCCTTTTACTTACCCGAATTTGGAGTTCTCCATGGGCATTTACGGGTTTGCCATGCAGTGTATCGGATGCTGCCGAGTTCTATCGAGCCGAAGAAGGGAGTTCTATGGAGAAACTGTTCTGGTCTCAATACCTTGGACCAGAACATCCGGTGCCCTTCAGCGACCAGCCAAAACAGCTGGTCGAGTTGCACAAGGCGACCGAGCTAGCCATGAAGGACCTAATAGTCCGACTATGGCCTGCCGAGCCCATGCCCAGCAGCTACTTCGGACTTGTGAAGCGGCTTGTTGATGCCTGCCCACGGCTTGAGGTTATAAAGTGATCGGTTTGTATCGAAGGTGCATGTATGGCCTTTGCCCGCGTCAAGACGCACTGGGTGAAGATGGATGCCAAGAAGCTAGTGACCGAGAGGCCGCCTGAGGGCAAGGAGCACTGCCGACCCAAGTTATATTTTGATGGTGTCCTGGAGGGATCCCGCCTTGTGGCGAAGCAATGTACGAAGGATATTATATTCCCATGAAAACATTCGTATTATTCTATCCTGTAATATGGAACAATGATGTTATGTAATATAATGCTTGTGATTTTAAATTTTTACCTCCTTTGCGGCCGTTTATGAAATCTGAGGGTTGACCAGTCGTCAGCTTCTACCCCCACGTAGATAGTATGGGAGTGTTTGGGATAAATCTAAACACTCTTTACTCCATATTCTGGTCCTTGAAGGAGGTGTTTAGCGCAACGAACAAGGCAATCCGACTATACGGCCTTTACCGCCCTCACTTAGCCATAGGAGTTTGACTCGAACAGCTGACCAGTGATAACCCACAAGTATAGGGGATCGCAACAGTTTTCAAGGGTAGAGTATTCAACCCAAATTTATTGATTCGACACAAGGGGAGCCAAAGAATATTCTCAAGTATTAGCAGCTGAGTTGTCAATTCAACCACACCTGGATACTTAATATCTGCAGCAAAGTATTTAGTAGCAAAGTAATATGATAGTAGTGGTAACGATAGCAAAAGTAACGGTAGCAAAAGTAATGTTTTTGGTATTTTGTAGTGATGATAACAATAGCAACGGAAAAGTAAATAAGCAAAGAACAATATATGGAAAGCTCGTAGGCAATGGATCGGTGATAGAGAATTATGCCGGATGCTGTTCATCATGTAACAGTCATAACCTAGGGTGACACAGAACTAGCTCCAATTCATCAATGTAATGTAGGCATGTATTTCGAATATAGTCATACGCGCTTATGGAAAAGAACTTGCATGACATCTTTTGTCCTACCCTCCCGTGGCAGCGGGGTCCTAGCGGAAACTAAGGGATATTAAGGCATCCTTTAATATAGTATCGGACCAAAGCATTAACACATAGTGAATACATGAACTCCTCAAACTACGGTCATCACCGGAAGTGGTCCCGATTATTGTCACTTCGGGGTTGCCGGATCATAACACATGGTAGGTGACTATAGACTTGCAAGATAGGATCAAGAACTCACATATATTCATGAAAACATAATAGGTTCAGATCTGAAATCATGGCACTCGGGCCCTAGTGATAGCAAAGTCATAGCAACATCAACCTCAGAACATAGTGGATACTAGGGATCAAACCCTAACAAAACTAACTCGATTACATGATAAATCTCATCCAACCCATCACGTTCCAACAAGCCTACGATGGAATTACTCACGCACGGCGGTGAGCATCATGAAATTGGTGATGGAGGATGGTTGATGATGACGATGGCGACGAATTCCCCTCTCCGGAGCCCCGAACGGACTCCAGATCAGCCCTCCTAAGAGAGTTTAGGGCTTGGCAGCGGCTCCGTATCGTAAAACGCGATGAATCTTTCTCTCTGATTTTTTTTCTCTCCGAACACGAATATATAGAGTTAGAGTTGAGGTCGGAGGAGCTCCAAGGGGCCCACGAGGTAGGGGCGCGCCCAGGGGGGAAGGCGCGCCCCCACCCTCGTGGCTAGGGTATGGGCCCCCTGGTCTTGATCTTTTGCCAGTATTTTTTATTATTTCCAAAAATACGCTCCGTGGAGTTTCAGGTCATTCCGAGAACTTTTGTTTCTGCACATAAATAACACCATGGCAATTATGCTGAAAACAGCGTCAGTCTAGGTTAGTTCCATTCAAATCATGCAAGTTAGAGTCCAAAACAAGGGCAAAAGTGTTTGGAAAAGTAGATACGACGGAGACGTATCAACCAGCTCTCGCTGCATCATGACAGTCAGTTTTCGGCTTTCACTACTGAGGTGCTCGTCCGGAAGAACCAGGACACAATCGCAGTAGTTCTCCCTTTACTACCCTAGCCGATATAGCGGAACGTAAGGTAGTAAGCACAGGAGCTGGGCCACCCAACTATTGACCAAAGACATGATTCAGAGCCGATGCATATAATGCTATAAGTTCGGGGTGCCGAACTGCACTGTTGTAAGTGCATCTAGTGCCCCTTGGTGATTTTGGTGTATTGAAGACTTATAGGTTAAGGGACTAATGCGTTTGTGAGTGTACACAGGTCTATAAGTCTATGAGGAGTTTGATATTTACAGGAAAAGTCGACCCCTAAAAATGAATATCTTCAGCTGAAGATTTTGGTATTTCTGAAGACTTTCATGAAGACTTTGAAAGTGAAGAAATTGGTGTGTCCGTGAAGACTTGATATTCATGCGAGGAATATGAAGCTTGAAGACTTTTGTTTTCATAGTTTTTTTCTCTCTTTCTTGAGTCATAGGAAACACCGTACTGTTAAATGGGGTCGAGGAAATACTAAGGAAAAATTCCCATGTGATGCTCAACTCAAAATCCTACACCTACCAATCCCTTCGAGTGAAGCCATTGGAAATCTCATACAGTTCAGTCAATTTCTTCAGTGACAGAGACAAAGTTCTTCTGGTCTCTGAGGAATTTTTCCTGACTGAGGAGTTATGAATTCGCTAATGCGGATTGTCTACACAGTGAGGAACATGGTAGCCCTGAGGATTTTGCTACTCAAAATTCCGACCGTTGTTGTGCTATGCGTCAGCTGTCCCAAAATATCTATCCACCTAACGGTCATATCATTCGAGGGCATTTATGTCTTATCATGTCGGGCTGCTCCCTAGGCTATAAATAGCCGCCCCCTACAACCACTAGCTGGTTGGCTGCTCCGAGAGAAACCGACACTTATCATTTGAGAGCAACCCATCCTCCGAGGACTTTGAGCGAAAATCATCAAGTGAGGAAAAACCAAAAACCCAAAACCGAAACACCTACAAACCCCAAGTGATTGAGCATCACTGAAGAGATTGATCCTGAGTGGATCTGACGCTTGTTACCTTTGAAGACTGTGCTTCTTCCAGACGGTTAGGCGTCATGGTCTAGAGCATCCAAGAGGAATTGTGGATCACCGGGTGACCAAGTTTGTGAAGGTTTGGAAGTCGCCTGAAGACTTACCACGAGTGATTGGACGAGGTCTGTGTGACCTTAGTTCAAGGAGAATACGGTGAGGACTGGGTGTCTTGGACTAAGTGTCCTTGACTGGGTGTCCGGGACTGTGTGTCCTCGAGTTTAAATACTCAGCCGCTCCAACCAGACGTACAACTGAGACAGCAGTTGGAACTGGTCTACCAAATCATTGTCTTCACCAAGCTTACTGGTTCTATTTCCTCAACTCTTTCATTTCCTCATAACTGTGTTGTATGTTTGTTCATATCTATGTTTGAAGACTTTAACTAAAGACTTTCTCAATTTCCTCAGTTCAATTTCTTCAGTCTGTTTGTCTTCATCCTGTGTTATCCTGTGATTACGCTTCCTGTACTCTGTGCCTGTCTTCATTTCATCATGATGACTATGCTTGTATTCTGTTGTGTTTACTTTTGAGTACTTATTCCGCTGCTAGTAGTTCTTCGCTAAGGAATTTCCTTACCGGCAAATTCCTCAATGAAGAATTTCATATAAATCGCCTATTCACCCCCCCCTCTAGTCGATATAACGCACTTTCAATTGGTATCAGAGCAAGGTACTCCCTTGTTCTGTGTGATTTTAGTTTAACCGCCTGGAGTTTTAGTTATGTCGACCGCAGGTATGACGAAGGTGACATGCCCCATCTTTGACGGTCAAGAGTATCCCAAGTGGAAGGCCATGATGAAGAAACGCCTCATGGCGATGAACAGCGAGTTGTGGACCGTCACTGAGATTGGCCTGACTGATTTGTGCAAGATGGCGGATGCTGATGACATTCACAAGTATACTCTTCTCAACCTCACGGCGAAGGATGTCATCTGCTCCAGCCTGTCACAAAATTAGTTCAGGAACATCATGATCGAGATGCATGACGTACCAGAGTGTTCGGGCTTTATTTGCCGTACTGTGGGGCGCGAAAGCCCCTGGTGAAACAAAATGTACCAGAGTGTACGTGTGTAATGAGTAATAAATACAAAGGTAGGGAAAAAGGGAAAATTAAGTAATGAGCTGACGCTACCATTTATTTACCATTGTAATGTGATTACTACGTCGAGGCGTACTTGTACAAGTAATGCAATAAGCAAGTAAGTCTATTTAACATGCCATGACCAAGAGCGAGCTGCGTGCGGGTATGTAAAACAGGTATAGCAATCGTTAGCAGAGACCATCTGGGGATTCCCTTGTACGCCGAAGCTCCTTGCCTCCTTAGTGTATCCGACGAACTGGTTGTTAGGAGAGACCTTGAAAAGAGAAAAACCTGAAATGAAAAGGGAGAGTAAAAGTATTCTAATCCTAGGGTCGGTCGAGCCGCACTATGGATTGCGGGCTAGCTATGCCTCCATCAATGCCCATGGAATTTTGAGTGTGTAGTTATGTACGCGCGGTACGAATGCTGCCATTTGATTGGGACTGGGACGAAGGCCAAATTGCTAGTTAAGCTCTTGATGAGATGGGTTGTCTTGCTGCAGGATAGTCCGGACTCTCTTAATGGTGCCCGGGGGCTCGGCCGCCGAATTAAGGTTCTGCTAGAAAAGGCCGCGTTGTACTTCTGCTGCTGAGGCCGTGGTATGCTCCTCGGAACGGAGGGAGCGTTCCGTATTTCCATTGACTATTATGACGCCACGTTGTCCGGGCATTGAGCCTGTACAGCGGGCCTCTACGCCTAGTATGACTCCTTTAAAGGCAGTCCTTGTGGGCTCGACCCATGATGGGTTAATGCCCATTTTGCACGTTGTATCCTGATAGAGCAGATTGAGGCTGCTGCCACCGTCCATGAGGACTCGCGTCAGGTGGAATCCATCAATGATTGGGTCTAGGACTAGTGCGGATGATCCGCCATGCTGGATACTGGTCGGATGATCCCGACGATCAAAAGTGACCGGGCACGATGACCATGGATTGAATTTTTTTGCGACTGGCTCTATCGCATAGACGTCCCTGAGTGCGCGCTTGCGCTCTCTCTTGGGGATGTGTGTAGCATATATCATGTTCACCGTTTTGACCTGAGGAGGAAACTTCTTCTGTCCCCCTGTGTTTGGCCGCAGGGGTTCCTCGTCATCTTCCTCGCTCTGCGATCCCTTTTCCTTGTTTTCGGCATTTAACTTGCCGGCTTGCTTAAAGACCCAGCAATCTCTATTGTTGTGGTTGGGCGGTTTGTCTGGGGTGCCATGGATTTGGCACGGATGGTCGAGTATGTGGTCTATGTTGGATGATCCCTGATTGTTTCTTTTATAAGGCTTTTTCCGTTGACCGGTCTTGGAGCCGCTGAATCCGGCATTGATAGTAGTGACATCGATGTTGTCATCATTGCTTCGCCGTTTGTGTTTGCTGCGTCGGAGCTTGCCGTTGCGGTTCTTAACCTCGGAGGGGCCTGCCTCGCTGGTTGTGTTTCTGCTACAAGCCAACCAACTATCGTCACCCGTGCAAAAGTGGGTCATGAGTGCCGTGAGGGCTGCCATAGATTTCGGCTTTTCTTGGCCGAGGTGGCGGGCGAGCCATTCGTCGCAGATGCTATGTTTAAAGGCCGCTAGGGCTTCGGCATCCGGACAGTCGACGATCTGGTTCTTTTTGGTTAGGAACCTAGTCCAAAATTTCCTGGCTGACTCTCCAGGTTGTTGGACTATGTGGCTTAAATCATCGGCGTCTGGTGGCCAGACATATGTGCCTTGGAAGTTGTCGAGGAAGGCTTCTACCAAGTCCTCCCAGCTGCCGATGGAATTTTCAGGCAAGCTATTTAACCAGTGCCGAGCTGGCCCTTTGAGCTTTAGTGGGAGGTATTTGATAGTGTGGAGGTCATCTCCACGGGCCATGTGGATATGGAGAATCAAATCCTCGATCCATACCGCGGGGTCGGTTGTTCCGTCGTATGACTCAATATTAATGGGTTTGAACCCTTCGCGGAATTCATGATCCATTACTTCATCGGTGAAGCAAAGAGGGTGTGCGGCGCCTCTATATCGGGCCGCGTTGCGATGTAGCTCCGATGGAGTCCGTCTGCGGTTGTCGGCTCGGGTGTGACTAGGTTTGTCACATACGAATAGGTAGCCATCATCACATGTCGAGGAACGTCCTCGTGATGCGTCCATTTTGCATCATGCTTTTATATCGATATTTATTGCATTATGGGCTGTTATTACACATTATGTCACAATACTTATGCCTATTCTCTCTTATTTTACAAGGTTTACATAAAGAGGGAGAATGCCGGCAGCTGGGATCATGGGCTGGAAAAGAAGCAAATATTAGAGACCTATTCTGCACAACTCCAAAAGTCCTAAAACTTCACGGAAGACGTTTTTAGAATATATAAAAAATACTCAGTGGAAGAAATTCACCAGGGGGCCACACCCTGCCCATGAGGGTGGGGGCGTGCCCTACCTCCCTGGGCGCGCCCCTACCTCGTGGGCCCCCTGGTGGCCCTCCGGTGGCCATCTTCTGCTATATGAAGTCTTTCGATGGAAAAAAATCATAAGCCATCTTCTCGGACGAAACTCCGCCGCCACGAGGCGGAACCTTGGCGGAACCAATCTAGGGCTCTGGCGGAGCTGTTCTGCCGGGGAAACTTCCCTCCCGGAGGGGGAAATCACCGCCATCGTCATCACCAACGCTCCTCTCATCGGGAGAGGGCAATCTCCATCAACATCTTCATCAGCACCATCTCCTCTCAAAACCCTAGTTCATCTCTTGTATCCAATTCTTGTCTCCAAGTCCGGGATTGGTGCTAGTAGTGTTAATTACTCCTTGTAGTTGATGCTAGTTGGTTTATTTGGTGGAATATCATATGTTCAGATCCTATATGCATATTAATACCCCTCTGATTATGAACATGTTTATGCTTTGTGAGTAGTTACTTTTGTTCCTGAGGACATGGGAGAAGTCTTGCTATTAATAGTCATGTGAATTTGGTATTCGTTCGATATTTTGATGAGATGTATGTTGTCTCTCCTCTAGTGGTGTTATGTGAACGTCGACTACATGGCACTTCACCATTATTTGGGCCTAGAGGAAGGCATTGGGAAGTAATAAGTAGATGATGGGTTGCTAGAGTGACAGAAGCTTAAACCCTAGTTTATGCGTTGCTTCGTAAGGGGCTGATTTGGATCCATATGTTTCATGCTATGGTTAGGTTTACCTTAATACGTTTGTTGTAGTTACGGATGCTTGCAATAGAGGTTAATCATAAGTGGGATGCTTGTCCATGTAAGGGCAGTACCCAAGCACCGGTCCACCCACATACCAAATTATCAAAGTACCGAACGCGAATCATATGACCGTGATGAAAACTAGCTTGACGATATTCCCATGTGTCCTTGGGAGCGCTTTTCTCTATATAAGAGTTTGTCCAGGCTTGTCCTTTGCTACAAAAATGATTGGGCCACCTTGCTGCACTTTATTTACTTTTGTTACTTGTTGCTCGTTACAAATTATCCTATCCTGTTACCACTTATTTCAGTACTTGCAGAGAATACCTTGCTGGAAACCGCTTATCATTTCCTTCTGCTCCTCGTTGGGTTCGACACTCCTACTTATCGAAAGGACTACGATAGATCCCCTATACTTGTGGGTCATCAAGACTCTTTTCTGGCGCCGTTGCCGGGGAGCGAAGCGCCTTTGGTAGGTGGAATTTGGTAAGGAAGAATTTATATAGTGTGCTGAAATTTACTGTCACTTGTTACTATAGAAAGTAATCCTCAGAGGGGCTTGTTCGAGGTATCTTCACCCTGACTAGTAGAGCAAAGAGTTGCTCCTCAACCTACTGAAAATGAAAATGGCTGCTTTGAATTCCTTCGGGTATGATAGAAAAACTGCTAGCTAATCCTTTTTTAGAAGATGGAACAAAACATCCTGATGAGCATCTAATATATGTGGATGAAGTTTGTGGATTATTTAAGCTTGCAGGTGTACCTGGAGGTGTTGTTAAGAAGAATGTCTTCCCTTTATCTTTGAAGGGAGATGCATCGACACGGTACAGGCTATGTGATGATATGGGGTCTTGGAATTACAAAGGATTGAAATTGGAATTTCATGAGAAGTTATATCCTATGCATCTTGTTCATCGTGATCGCAATTATATATATATAATTTTTGGCCTCGCAAAGGAGAAAGCATCGCTCAAGCTTGGGGGGGCTTAAATCAATGTTATATTCATGCCACAATCATGAGCTCTCAAGAGAAATGATTATTCAAAAAAATTATGCTCGGCTTTCTGATAGCAATCGCACCATGCTTGATACTTCTTGTGCTGGCTCTTTTATGATGAAGACTATTGAATTCAAATGGGATTTATTGGAAAGAATTAAACGCAACTCTGAAGATTGGGACCTCGACAAAGGTAAGGAGTCAAGTATGACACTTAGTTTTGATTGTGTTAAATCTTTTATGGATACCGATGTTTTCCATAAATTTAACACTAAATATGGACTTGACTATGAGATAGTAGCTTCTTTCTGTGAATCTTTTGCTACGTATGTTGATCTCCCCAAGGAGAAGTGGTTTAAATATCATCCTCCCATAGAAGTAAAAGTAGCTACACCTATTAAAGTTAAAGAAAAGATTGTCACTTATAATGATCCCATTGTTCCTACTTCTTATGTTGAGAAACCACCTTTCCCTGTTAGGATAAAGGATCATGCTAAAGCTTCAACTGTGGTTCGTAAAAGCAATATTAAAACATATACACCTCCTGAGCAAGTTAAAATTGAACCTAATATTGCTATTGTTAAAGATCTCTTGTCTGATAATATTGATGGGCATGTTATTTATTTCTATGATGAAACTGCTAGAATTGCTAAACCCTATGCTAAAGATAAACCTAGACATGTGGTAGGCATGCCTGTTATTTCTGTTAAAATAGGAGATCATTGTTATCATGGCTTATGTTACATGGGTGCTAGTGCTAGCGCAATACCTCATTCCTTATACAAAGAAATTATGCATGATATTGCACCTGCTGAAATAGAATATATTGATGTCACAATTAAACTTGCCAATAGAGATACTATTTCACCAATGGGAATTGTTAGAGATGTTGAAGTCTTGTGTGGGAAAACTAAATATCCTGCTGATTTTCTTGTTCTTGGTTCCCCACAAGATAGCTTTTGTCCCATTATATTTGGTAGACCCTTCTTAAACACTGTTAATGCTATCATAGATTGCAAAAAGGGATGTTCTTACTATCCGTTTAGATGATATGACTCATGAATTTAATTTTTCTAAATTTAGTAGACAACACCGTGAAGAAGAATTACCTAGTAAGGATGAAATTATTGGTCTTGCTTCTATTACCGTACCTCCTAGTGATCCCTTAGAACATTATTTGCTAGACCATGAAAATGATATGTTTATGAATGAAAGAAGGGAAATAGATGAAGTATTCTTTAAATAGGAACCTATTCTGAAAAACAATTTACCTGTTGAAATCCTAGGGGATCCTCCCCCACCCAAGGGTGATCCCGTGTTTGAGCTTAAATCGTTGCCTGATACTCTTAAATATGCTTATCTTGATGATAAAAAGATATATCATGTTATTATTAGTGCTAACCTTTCAGAGCATGAGGAAGAGAGATTATTGAAAACTCTGAAGAAGCATCGTGCTGCTATTTAATTGTTCTAAGAATAATCTAATTGCATTTAATTGTTCTAAGAATGATCATGATGCCCTCATGTCCGTATTTTATTTTTATCCACACCTCTATCTCTAAACATGTGGACATATTTTTCGATTTCGGCTTTTCGCTTGAGGACAAGCGAGGTCTAAGCTTGGGGGAGTTGATATGTCCATTTTGCATCATGCTTTTATATTGATATTTATTGCATTATGGGCTGTTATTACACATTATGTCACAATACTTATGCCTATTCTCTCTTATTTTACAAGGTTTACATAAAGAGGGAGAATGCCGGCAGCTGGGATTCTGGGCTAGAAAAGGACCAAATATTAGAGACCTATTCTGCACAGCTCCAAAAGTCCTGAAACTTCACGGTAGACGTTTTCGGAATATATAAAAAATACTCAGTGGAAGAAATTCACCAGGGGGGGCACACCCTGCCCACGAGGGTGGGGGCGCGCCCTACCCCCTGGGCACGCCCCCTACCTCGTGGGCCCCCTGGTGGCCCTCCTGTGGCCATCTTCTGCTATATGAAGTCTTTCGATGGAAAAATATCATAAGCCATCTTCTCGGACAAAACTCCGCCGCCACGAGGAGGAACCTTGGCGGAACCAATCTAGGGCTCTGGCGGAGCTGTTCTGCTGGGGAAACTTCCTTCCCGGAGGGGGAAATCACCGCCATCGTCATCACCAACGCTCCTCTCATCGGGAGAGGGCAATCTCCATCAACATCTTCATCATCACCATCTCCTCTCAAAACTCTAGTTCATCTCTTGTATCCAATTCTTGTCTCCAAGTCCGGGATTGGTGCTAGTAGGTTGCTAGTAGTGTTAATTACTCCTTGTAGTTGATGCTAGTTGGTTTATTTGGTGGAAGATCATATGTTCAGATCCTATATGCATATTAATACCCCTTTGATTATGAACATGTTTATGCTTTGTGAGTAGTTACTTTTGTTCCTGAGGACATGGGAGAAGTCTTGCTATTAATAGTCATTTGAATTTGGTATTCGTTCGATATTTTGATGAGATGTATGTTGTCTCTCCTCTAGTGGTGTTATGTGAACGTCGACTACATGACACTTCACCATTATTTGGGCCTAGAGGAAGGCATTGGGAAGTAATAAGTAGATGATGGGTTGCTAGAGTGACAGAAGCTTAAACCCTAGTTTATGCGTTGCTTCGTAAGGGGCTAATTTGGATCCATATGTTTCATGCTATGGTTAGGTTTACCTTAATACTTTTGTTGTAGTTGTGGATGCTTGCAATAGAGGTTAATCATAAGTGGGATGCTTGTCCAAGTAAGGGCAGTACCCAAGCACCGGTCCACCCACATAACAAATTATCAAAGTACCGAACGTGAATCATATGAGCGTGATGAAAACTAGCTTGACGATATTCCCATGTGTCCTCGGGAGCGCTTTTCTCTATATAAGAGTTTTTCCAGGCTTGTCCTTTGCTACAAAAAGGATTGGGCCACCTTGCTGCACTTTATTTACTTTTGTTACTTGTTGCTCGTTACAAATTATCCTATCACAAAACTATTTGTTACCACTTATTTCAGTACTTGCAGAGAATACCTTGCCGGAAATCGCTTATCATTTCCTTCTGCTCCTCATTGGGTTCGACACTCCTACATATCGAAAGGACTACGATAGACCCCCTATACTTGTGGGTCATCACCTCGCGATCCGTAAATCGATCAGGTATATCCTGCTTTATTGTTCAGGTCATGTCGAAGGTCATATGTATGACCGTGAGCTGCTTTACCTCTGCCTTTGCGATGTGGCGGGGCGGGCTGGTGTTCGGCTTGAGTTGCCACTTTGTCCCGTCCACGTGGTGGTCGATCAGCCGCATTGCGTGATGGTGGTATGTATTTCGGCGCCTCGTCGTCGAACTGAGGTAGTAATTTGCGCTTCGGGTAGCTTTTGGCCGGGCGTTTGAGGCCGTATTCTTCGGCTGCTAGGACATCGGTCCATTTATCATTGAGCAGATCTTGGTCAGCTTGAAGCTGTTGCTGCTTCTTTTTCAGGCTTCTTGCAGTGGCTATTAGCTGGCGCTTGAAGCGCTCCTATTCAAGAGGTTCCTCGGGCACGATGAAATCGTCGGTGCCGAGGCTTACCTCGTCCTCAAAGAGCGGAAGATAGCTTCCGTCCTCTGAGTCTTCGTGTGTGGCCTGTTTACCAGGGATGACCTGCCCATTTTCCCGTTCATCTTGTTGATTAGCTGTATCTATGGGGTCTTGGTGGTCTTCGGCACCTTCTAGAGTGTTATCTTCTCCTGTGCTGGTGTTGCTGTCTTTATTACAGCGTTACTTAGAGCGGCGCCGCCGACGCCGGCGCTTGGATTGTGTTTCAGAAGGTTTATCCTCAGCTGGATCTTCCTTGTCATCGTTGTTGTTCTCCTTTGGTGCATCCACCATGTACACATCGCACGAGGAAGTGGCCGTCCAGCGTCCGGTGAACGGCGGGTCCTAGGCCTCTTCTTCTCCGGCATCGTCATCCATACCGTCGATGTCATCGGAGCCGTAATCGAGCATGTCGGTTAAGTCTTCAACAGTGGCTATGAAGTGGGTGGTGGGTGGGAAGCAAAATTCTCCACCGTCAGCCCCTAGTTCAGACCGGATATAGTTCGGGCGTGAGTCCTTCGTCAAGGACATGTTTTTTAATGAGTTTAGCACGTCGCCCAAAGGCGAGTGCTGGAAGATATCTGCGGCGCTGAATTCGAAGATTGATAAACGATCCAGTTCGGTGTCCGCGTGCTCACATGGTTCGGAACTTACGTCCGGAGGCGAGTCCGGAGTTCCGGTGGCACAGGCATCGTATGAGATTAAGTCTGTGTGCGGCTCCAACGCCAGGGAATCTGTGGCCTCCGTGCCAGGGTTGAGCCTCTGGTCCTTGGATGGCGCAGTCTGCTCCGGATTTAAGGCCAGAGCAGTTACAGGAGCTATCTCCTGGATGCAGTCTGATGACAGATTTAGGTCATGTTCGTCAAGGTGACCAGGAGCAGTCGCCACGGTCTCGAATCCGACGAAGATCAAATCTCCACGGATGTCTGTAACGTAATTCAAGCTCCCAAATCTGACCTGATGGCCAGGGGCGTAGCTATCGATCTGCTCCAGGTGGCCAAACGAGTTGGCCCGTAGCATGAAGCCGCCGAACATGAAGATCTGTCCGGGGAGGAAGGTTTCTCCTTGGACAACGTCACTATCATTGAAGGGGCCATCAAACCTTTCATCGACGGCACAACGGAACTCTCAATGAAAGCACCAATGTCGATGTCAAAACTGGCGGATCTCGGGTAGGGGGTCCCGAACTGTGTGTCTAAGGTCGATGGTAACAGGAGACAAGGGACACAATGTTTTACCCAGGTTCGAGACCTCTATGGAGGTAATACCCTATGTCCTGCTTGATTCATATTGATGAATACAAGTATTACAAGAGTTGATCTACCTCGAGATCGTATTGGCTAAACCCTAGAAGTCTAGCCTGTATGACTATGGTAATGAATATTCGGTCTATCTACGGATCTAGCCCTCCAGTTTATATAGACATGGGAGGGATCTAGGGTTACACAAGGTCGGCCACAGAGAGGAATCTACATAGTTGGCCGCCAAGCTTGCCTTCCACACTAAGGAGAGTCCCATCCGGACACGGATGCAGTCTTCGGTCTTCGTGTCTTCACAGCCCATCAGTCTGGCCCATGGCTAATAGGTCGGACGCCCGAGGACCCCTTAGTCCAGGACTCCCTCACCTCCCACGTCCATTCCTGGCACCACTGGACCGCTGCTTCATCATCCACCACGGCTGCAGTGGCCACCATGGACGCCTCTTGCCCAAGCTCTTCCTCCTGTGGGCTGTAGAGCTGCACCACCACCACTCCGAGGCCCTTTGTTGTCTTCGTTTCGGAATGCCAAGTAGCCGATGGCACTAGGGTGCACCAAGTTCCTCTACGACCCGTGCACGACTACGTGGATCCACCTAGCACCCTTCGGATAAGCCAATTTCGACCACTTGGAGACGACAAGTTCCTCTCTGGACATGTACGACTACCGACGCCGAGACCGCCAAGTACCACGACAACCCTGAAGGGATTCGAATCCATCAAGTTCCTCTTCGAAATGTGAACCACTACTTCCATGACGTCCATTACCGCCATCGAGGACCAATAGTAACACTATTTCCACTACCATCGTTGTGATGCCCCGATAATTAAACTACAGTAATCCCCTACTAATGATGCCAGGTCATCACATTACTGTTGCTAATCCTCGCCTGATCAAATCTTAGTTCAAACTCAAACTCAAATTAAAGCCCAGAATTGAAATTTCTCAAACACGCAAAATAAAATGTTCAAAGTGTGGAAAATATTCCATAACTAATTATGTTGGTGACCCAACACTTTGGTAAAGTATTTTAATGCTCTTTTGTGAATATAACAGTGGCTAAAAATAATTATTTAATGCTATTTAAATAATAAAAATACTAAATTATTTTATTTGAACCTCGAACTAAATGTGGCAGTGGTATAATTAGTAAAAACAATTTAGGTGTTGTTCCTATATTTTATAATGCTAATAGCTATTCAAAAACAAAAGAAAACTAGAACTGTAAAAAGAAAAATAACAAATTAAATAAGACGTAAACAATCCCCCCGCCCCTCTGGGCCTTAGCCCATCCGAGCCAGAGGCCCAGCCGAACGTCCAAACGCTCCCTGCTCACACTGCTGCAGCGACCGAGCCACCGAGGGCGCTCCCGTCGAACCGCCTTGCCGACAACGCCGGAGGGGATAAGGGCGACGCCTCGGGCTCCCCTTGTCCCCTCCCCACTTGCCCTCGCGCTCCCCCTCCTCCTCTCTCCCCCTCTCGCTACACCCCTCCTCCAGATCCAACCGCGTCCGACACCGTCGTCGCCATGGTTGCCCTCGCCGGCGTGGCTACCCTCCTCCCCGGTGCCTGATGACATGTCCCTCCGCCCCGCCATGGTCTGCTTCGTCGCCTGGAACCACGAGACCAAGATGGAGAGCCCCACATCGCGGGGATCGAGCTCTCCTTCATCCTTCGGACGTCGCCGTTCGTCAATGACTCCGGCGATGTCGATCCTCTCCGAGCCCACCTTTGCACCCCTACGGGATCCCGGTGAGCCGCCCGTCCAACCCCTATGTCCCTCCCCTTCGTTTGCATGCCGTAGGCCGCCATCACCGTCGTGCCCGAACTCTCGCGTACGTGTACATGCGTGCAGCTACTGCGCTGCTTTGCTTGCGACGCTGCTGCTGCTGCGGCCCGCACCCGCCGCTGCCGCCTAGTCCTCGTGCCGGCCGCGCCCGAGCCACCCCCGCGCTTGCTCTGCCGCTCTGTGGCCGCGTAGCCCCCTGCTGCCCGCCGACCGCCCGCTGCCGCATGCACACGCCCGTGCTGGTCGCTACTACTGCGCCGCTCCACCCGCGCGCGTGTAGGCCCGCTCCTCTCCTATGTGCAGCTCGCGCGCCTGCTGGCTACCTTGCCCAGCCCGGCCTTGGCTCAAGCTTGCGCGCCTTCTGGCTACCTTGCCCAGCCCGGCCTTGTCTCAAGCTCGCCGCCCCGCGCTTGCCTCGACGAGCCACTGCGCCGCCAACGCGGCCGCGTCGCTGGCCCCGCTGCGCCTCTGCCCGCGCCCGTTGGTTCCCTTGCTGCTGCCGTGCTGCGCTCCGCTCGCGCTCGTCCGCATATGGTTTCGCTTGCTGCTGCGGCTGCCCCGCCTACGCCCGCCACGACCAACCACGCGTGCCCCGGCTCTCCTCTGCACTACTAATTACTGTAGCTATGGCTAGCTTTGCGAATTTTACACCAAGTAACCCCCTGGACTGCCCCTAAACAGCAGCTAAAAAACTATTAACAGGAGTAAGAATAATATTGGTAGGTAGTACACTTGTCAAAGCTCAAATGTTTCCATTGAACCAAATCAATTTGATGCATGGATTAATTCCTATGAAAATCACAAAAGTCCATCTTTTCTTAATAGAAAACAGATTTTACCCCCATAGCAGCGTGTGTGTGTGCTGTGTAGGTGTGTGTGTGTGATGTGTGTGCAGCGTGTGAGTGTGTGTGGCCGATGTGCCAAGTGCGTGGGGCTGCCCCAAAATTAGTCTAGGTCTAATTTAATTAGGTGGATTAGTTTTAGGATTATTTTTGCTGTCTAGCTAGTTTTATTAGGGCCTTTTATTAGTGCTAGGTTACTTTAGTAGTAGATGACATGTAGGCCCCCTTTTAAATAAGTTAGGTTTATTTATTTGTTTAGGTTTATAGTCTATGGCATGTGGGCCACACCTATCCTTTTGACTAGTCAAATTGACTCGGTCAATTCGGTTTAAGCTAAATATAATAATTCTAGAATATTTTTAAAACTTTAGAAAATTAATATAAAATAATACATAACTTGGATGAAAATACTTTATATATGAAAGTTGCTCAGAAAAGCGAGGCGAATCCGAATACGCAGCCCGTTCGTCCACCACACATCCCTAGCATAGCAAACCCGCAACTTTCCCCCTCCGGTTCGTTTGTCCGAAAACGCGAAACGTCGGGAATACTTTTCTGGATATTTTTCCCCTTTGCCCGTATCACCTATCCATGCGTTAGGTCACACCTAGCACAACGCATTGACGCGTCTCACTTTGTGATACTTTGATTGCTCTGTTATTTATTGTGTTTCCCCTCCGTTACTTCTTTCCGGTAGACCCCGGGACTGCCGGCGACCCCTAGTTCGACTACGGTGTTGACGACACGTCCTTCTTGCCAGAGCAACCAGGCAAGCCCCCCTTCGATCACCAGATATCGCCTACTCTTCTCTCTACTGCTTGCATTAGAGTAGTGTAGCATGTTACTGCTTTCCGTTAATCCTATCCTGTTGCATAGCCTGTCCTTGCTACTATTGTTGTTACCTTTACCTGCTATCCTACTGCTTAGTATAGGATGCTAGTGTTCCATCAGTGGCCCTACACTCTTGTCCGTCTGCCATGCTATACTACTGGGCCGTGATCACTTCGGGAGGTGATCACGGGCATATACTATATACTTTACACTGTTACATTACCTGTGGTACTGTTTGGAGTTGGGGGCTGAAGGGGCAGGTGGCTCCATCCCGGTAGAGGTGGGCCTGGGTTCCCGACGGCCCTCGACTGTTACTTGTGGCGGAGCGACAGGGCAGGTTGAGACCACCTAGGAGAGAGGTGGGCCTGGCCCTGGTCGGCGTTCGCGGATACTTAACACGTTTAACGAGATCTTGGTATTTGATCTGAGTCTGGCTACTGGCCTATACGCACTAACCATCTACGCGGGAACAGTTATGGGCACTCGACGTCGTGGTATCAGTCGAAGCCTTCGTGACGTCAGCGACTGAGTGGCGCACGCCGGATTGGACCGTAAGCCTGCTCTTGTATTAAGGGGGGTAGTTCTGCTTCCGGACGCGTACGCAACGTGCAGGTGTGCAATGGGCGATGGGCCCAGACCCCTGCGCCATAGGATTTAGACCGGCGTGCTGACCTCTCTGTTGTGCCTAGGTAGGGCTGCGACGTGTTGATCTTCCGAGGCCGGGCATGACCCAGGAAAGTGTGTCCGGCCAAATGGGATCGAGCGTGTTGGGATATGTGGTGCACCCCTGCAGGGAAGTTAATCTATTCGAATAGCTGTGATCTTCGGTAACAGGACGACTTGGAGTTGTATCTTGACCTTACGACAACTAGAACCGGATACTTAATAAAACACACCCTTCCAAGTGCCAGATACAACCGGTGATCGCTCTCTCACAGGGTGACGAGGGGAGGATCATCGGTTAGGGTTATGCTATGCGATGTTACTTGGAGGACTTCAGTCTACTCTCTTCTACATGCTGCAAGACGGAGGCTGCTAGAAGCGTAGTCTTCGACAGGATTAGCTATCCCCCTCTTATTCTGGCATTCTGCAGTTCAGTCCACATATAATAGCCTTATTCCAGTTGATACCAATGCATACATATGTAGTATAGCTCCTTGCTTGCGAGTACTTTGGATGAGTACTCACGGCTGCTTTCTCCCTCTTTTCCCCCTATCCCTTCTACCTGGTTGTCGCAACCAGATGTTGGAGCCCAGGATCCAGACGCCACCGTCGACGACGACTACTACTACTCGGGAGGTGCCTACTACTACGTGCAGCCCGCTGACGGCGACCAGGAGTAGTTAGGAGGATCCCAGGCAGGAGGCCTACGCCTCTTTCGATCTGTATCCCAGTTTGTGCTAGCCTTCTTAAGGCACACTTGTTTAACTTATGTCTGTACTCAGATATTGTTGCTTCCGCTGACTCGTCTATTATCGAGCTCTTGTATTCGAGCCTTCGAGGCCCCTGGCTTGTAATATGATGCTTGTATGACTTATTTTATTTGTAGAGTTGTGTTGTGGTATCTTCCCGTGAGTCCCTGATCTTGATCGTACACGTTTGCGTGTATGATTAGTGTACGATTAAATCGGGGGCGTCACAATCGTTGTGTACCACTACTTCCACTATGACCGTCCTGAGAACGAATGCTTCCCCTACACCACATCGAACTCGACCCACTCCGAAATGCACGCTTCGAAGGTATAACCGCCGAGACGACCGCCCATGAACGAATGCATTTGTTGTATGAGATGCTCGTGTTTGCACCGTGTCCGAGTTGTCATTGCACGTTCCTCCTCGTTTGCCATGCCATTGACCCGTGGGAACCCGGTAACCGGGATCACCCCACCATCTTTTGCATGTTCCGTTCATCCACACTTTCTTTTGCACCAGTATCTCAGTGAGTTGTTGGATCATCGGAATGTTTCTGTGGCACCATTTTCGTTGTAGTTGTCGTGGCACCCCTTTCATTCCGCCACGGTGGCAAAATGCTCCATATCTTATAACATGCCAACATCTTCATAAAAAATTGCATATAACTTGCATATGCCATCCGCATCATGATAATAACATTTAAATTGATTAAAATTGTTGTTTGCATTAAATTGCTAAATGCGTATGGGGATTTTCTAGAATTGTTGTTTGGTATTTCCAGCCTCATTTAAACTTGCCTAGATAGGTAGTTTTATTATGCTTCACCTCTTGCCATGCTTAACAACATTTAATATTGTTGGGTACATAAACGGGAGAGAACCAAATAAATGAATGTGGTGTTTCGTCAATATGCAACTCGTTGCATATTGAGCTCCACTTAATTTGTAGTATTGTTTGTTGCACTTTGCCATGCCATGTCTCATTAAAATGGACATGCATCATACATGATTGTGCATCATGCCATGTTTATGTGATGGTTGTTTACCATGTTGTTTGCTTCTTTCCGGTTGTGCTTCTTCTTGATAGTTCCGGTCACATTGCGATGGTGAGGATCCGTTCGACTACGTTGGTTCGTCTACTTCATGGACCCGGTCTTCTTCCTAGCGGGATTTCAGGCAAGATGACCATTACTCTGGATACCACTACTATCTTTGCTTTGCTAGTTGTCTCGATGCTACCGCTATGTCGCGCTACCTACCACTTGTTTATCAAGCCTCCCAATATGCCATGAAACAGCCTCTAACCTTTTCCCACCATCCCAGCAACCCGTTGTTTGGCTATGTTACCGCTTTGCTCAACCCCTCTTATAGCGTTGCTAATTGCAGGTGTAGTTTGTTCCATGTTGGGACATGGATATCATGGGATATCACAATATCTCTTATTTAATTAATGCATCTATATACTTGGTAAAGGATGGAAGGCTCGGCCTTTTGCCTGGTGTTTTGTTCCACTCTTGCCGCCCTAGTTTCCGTCATACCGGTGTTATGTTCCTTGTTTTTGCGTCCCTAACACAATGAGGGTTTATGGGCCCTCTTGACAATTCGCTTTGACTAAAACTCTTCCAGCAAGGCCCAACATTGGTTTTACCATTTGCTCAACATAATAACTTAACATGATAATAAACTTGACTCATAGGGAGTTAGCGCTACCCGAGGTTCGTTATTCAACCTAATACAGGGGGGCCAATGCTGATGGTGTTGGTCCCAAACGGGCAGATTGCGGGGCCGCCTCGGGGAAACCCGCGATATTTGGTATATACCTGTAGACTGACCCATCCGGGCGTGGCCTCAGACAAGATACGCACGGCTACTATCAGGGTGTCGGCACGTCGGGAGGTCTTGCTGGACTAGTTTTACCATTGTCGAAAAGTCTTGTGCACCAGGATTCTGAGTCTGATCGGAGGGTCCCGTGATGGAGGATTGTCTCCGCAGATCATGAGCTTGTCATGGGATAAGTTGGGACATCCCTGCAGGGTTTAAACTTTCGAGAGCCGTGCCCGCGGTTATGTGGCAGATGGGAATTTGTTAATATCGGGTTGTAGAGGACTTGAACTAAACTCAAATAAAATACATCTACCGCGTGCGTAATCGTGACTGTCTCTTTTCGGGTGCGTTCGAGAAGAGAACACGGTGGGGTTATGTTTGAACATACGTAGTTCAGGATCACTTCTTAATCATTACTAGTTTGCGACCATTTGCGTAATGTCTCATCTTACTCTTGTACTCATAAGTTAGCCACTATACATTGCTTAGCCGCTTGCTGCAGCCTCACCACTTATCCATTCCACACCCATTAAGCTTTGCTAGTCTTGATACCCATGGTAATGGGATTGCTGAGTCCTCGTGGCTCACAGATTACCACAACAACAACTACAGGTACAGGTAAAGCGAAGCCTTGACGCGAGAGCGATGCTTGCTTGTTTTGGAGTTCTTCTGCTTCTTCTTCTTCGATTAAGGGATAGGTTTCAGGTCGGGGAGCCTGGTATTAGCAGGGTGGATGTCATTCTTCTTTTTCATTTATTTTCATCCATAGTCGGATCCTGCTCTTCTGTATGATGATTGCTATGTATTGATGAACTATTGTATTCATGTTGTAGCCTGTGGCGAGTGTAAGCCTTTACCTTGTATTCTCATCTATTTAGTACATGGTATGATGTAATGATATCCACCTTGCTATGCGCTCAAAATGCGATTGTGCCCCAATCATGAATTCATCACGTGATTGGGATAGAATCGCATCTTGGGCGTGACCGCTTTCCATAGGAGATAATTCCCCTTTGTCAACTTCTCAGCCGGCGGAGGACCAAGGTTGAGGACGACTGAAGTCGAGGAAGCCATGGCGATGGAGAAGTTTCTGGTAGCTAGATTGGGAAGAGGATGGCTTTGTATAACATGTAAGATTAGATGGAAGCGTTCCTACTCCTCGTGAGGAGCCGCGTGGTGTATATTTATATGTGACAGGAAAGCCCCTGTTCATGGCGTAGGAGGCAAGAGTTAATCGCTAGGATACAAATCGTACAGGAAAAAAGAGAACAGGAAAGCTACGAGAGGGAATAGAGATAAGAGATGGTTGAGATTACATCAAGTTTAAATCATATCATCTAACAACGTTCTCCGGCGACGGGCGTCCGGATCCGGGGCGGTGCTAAACGCGGGACGACGAGGTGCGGGAAGCGGCGACGGTGGAGCTCGGAACCAAACCACCTACTCGATTTGGAGGTGGATGATGGATGGGTGGACCAGGTAGATCGAGGGTTGGAGCTGTTGGCTGGATGGGTGGATCCAAGAGAGGCCGGGGTTGTCCCGATGGGGAATTCAAGGGAGAGGAGGTGGGCGGATCGGGATGGATCCCGAGGAAGATGTTGAGTGGGTGGCAGCGCGATGACGGGATGGATGGGACATTGCTCCTAAAATTTAGGGTTAGGGGTCTATTTATAGGAAGGGGTTAGCTTATGGGCCATTCGGTCCCTCCGATCGTAATCGGACGGCCCGGGATAAATAGGCCAGGGAAGTCCAAATAAGAAACGAAAGATATTTTAGGGATGTTTGGGGATAATCCGGACCCACTGGTAACGACAGCCCGGTTCGAGTTCGCGTAAGTTTCGGACACGCACGCGAAGGGGTTTGTGGACCGTGCAGAAAGACTCTGGCTTAGGCAAGAGAGAAAATGAAGATCCAGGTCGAAGGGGTTTGAGAAAGGCCAACAGAGACAAACGGAAATCAGTACTGCGAACGGATGCAAGTTTTATGAAAACATGCGAATACAATGTGTATGATGACATGATGAAATGCAACAAACAATTAAATCACACGTCAACAACGAAAAACATGGAAGGCGTCTGGAGCGTCGGTCTCGGGCCGTTACATCGTGCTGCTCGTGACGGCTGCTGGGGAGATGTTGCTCTGCGCGTGAAGGTGGTGAGAGGAGGGATCTCGTCAGCGGTAAGGTTGAGAAGCACAACCATGGCGGCATGTGCCGCCTTCTATGGTCATGATGGGGAAGGTGTCCTCCAGGGGCAGACTCACAGCAAGCAGTGTTCTTCCTAGCCTCTCATCTCATCACTGCGGCCTTCGAAAAGCCGTCTTCAAGGACTGTGTCTATAACATGTGATGGCACCGCCTTCTATGGCCACTGCTGCAGGGAGCACCATTGCGGACACGTCATGGCCCTCGCCCACCGATGACGACACCATCGAGTACATGATGGACTTTTCATCGTATGCCGCATCGCGTACTGCTTCAAGTTATGCATGCTAGCTTTCCGCGGCCACTGACGCGGGGAGCAACACCGTGGCCTCGACACTAGTGTCGCTAACACAAGCGAACATGACGGATAGTCGGTATATTAGTAATAAATTTGTTATCTGTTTCTGCAATCTACAAGCAGTTGCAGAGTTATGAAAATATGTTGTATTCTTGTCACCGTATTTAAGCCAGTTAATTCTGCTTAGTTGCGTCTAGTAAAGTTCATCTTGCTCAAGGAGTCTTTCAAAACTCTTGTTTTACCGAAAGATTGCTCTGACACAGGAATACCTTTTTATTAACATAGTAGAGACGCAAACACTCGTATATATGCGAGCACAGTCACCTCTATGAACACAAGCACATACACCCTGCAGCTACGGGCACCTCTGGAAAAATAAGATTGACATATCATCTTGGGATTAATAAAGTCGTCGTCTAGCTAGGTACTGCTATGAGCAAGGTCTTTTGTATGAATGGGACGATGAGGCTCCAAAATTCTTATTACCGCATGTTCTCCATGATGTAACCTTGCCACGAGATGAATAAAATGCCATGAGGCTTTTTCTTTAAAAAAAAGAAAACAGTACACACCGGATGTTTGCCAAACGAGTTCTGGACACGTGGTCCATAAGCTTCGCACTCGTCTCATATGTCATGTGACGAAACAGCATTAAACCCAACCTTCTCGCGCTCGCGCATATGTGGACCAGACAATTCCCCAAATAGGACTACGGAAATAATGCGTTTGTGTTTTTTTTCTCTTTTTGAGAATTACTAAAATAGATGCCCTACTGTCCGACCGGTCCCACCCGACCCTTGTTTTGGTTCTTCTCTCAGCGCCTTTTCATCTTCGTTCCTCTCCTCTCCCCGGACTCCGTCCTTGCATCGCACCTCCCCGTGGTCTCCAGCATAAGCTGGCGCCCTAATCCGCGCTCACCGATAATGCTGCAGGAGTTCGTCGACAACGTCATCGCCGTCATCAAAGAGTGAGCAGGGCCTCCCCGCCCCCCCCACCCCCCCTGTTTTGTACTTGTTCGTCTCTGTCTTGCGCTTAGTTTGCGTCGCTTCGAAGGAATGGCTGGCTAGGGTTGGCGAAACCAGCGAATTAATCCGGGTAATTTAGGGATTTTGAATTGGTTTAAATTATCTGGTGGAGATTCTGCAGTTTTAGCCTTGTCACAAGTTACCACTAGAAAAGAGATATGTCTTGGGAAGAGATCTAGCGAGAAGAGGGAGCTTGTGCCTCGGACTTTGGGGCTCCCTCACCCCCGCTGTCTGCTAATCCCTCACCCTCGGACTTTGGGCCTTGTTCCGCACTAGTTAGGTCTTTGGTTGTTTTCTCGGCTTTCGGTGTTGGATTTATGTCTTCGTGTTGGTGTCGAGGTAATGGTACCCTTCTTCATGCTCTTTGTGGTGGTGGTATTGCGGGCAGCCAGCAGCGTCGATGGCCCCCGGCTAGGGAAGTCTTGTTGGTGGCCGGCCCTTGGTGATCGCGGTGATGTTCCCCCGGCCGTTTTTACAAAAGCGACGAGGCTGTGGTCTTATTTTCTCCCCTAGGGTGTCTCCCTGATGCGACATACTCCTATTGCTCTTTGGTGGTTCGTGCTCTCCCTCGGTCACTGCGGCGTTCTCTCCACCGCCGCTGCGAAGCTGGCAGAACTTTTTTTAGGAGATGGTTCGTCTCTTGCTGGAGATTAAGATTGTTTGGCTATCTGAGGACCTGGTTGTAATTTCCTTGTTTTCTAGGATGCCTTGTATTTTTGAAAGTCTTTTAATATAAATCCATAGCCTTGTTCACAAAAAAAGTCACAGCTAGAAATACGGCAATGCTACACGTACAAACAGTTTACAGGCTTTTACAGGTAGGTTAGTTTTTATTGGTCAACAAGTGAGCGGGACGGCCCACCCCCCTGAAAATCAGGGGGGGAGAGGTTTGTGATTGGTTGTTAGATGGAAAGAGCTTGTAAAAGCTTGTAAATCTTTGTATGTCTAGCATTTTTGCTAGAAATACCATAAAAAGCATGGATATGGTTGGATTATAGTGGATAAACTTTGATTGTCTTAGTAAGGACAGTGGATTTCTGGCCCCAAGATTGATTATAGTGGATAAACAATTGATTTTCTATAAGTTCTGTAGTGTATGTAGTTACATGGGTTATCACATGGAAACTATGTTTTGTGGATTTATGACCCAAAGTACTTCGTACAAGTATCTTTTACATTTCTTATTGACGTGATTAGTAAAAGAAATGTTCAATCTGTGTGTATTTGTAACAGTTCTGACGATTGAAATGACAAGTAGAAAGCGGCCGATACCGCTTATTTGCAACTGAATGTGGCTGTGGGTATGGTCTAATAAATCATTTGTTTAGATGCATGACGTCAATAGTGCTTGAAATCTTGTCTTAAAAGTAATTGTTACTAATGCTTGAATTAATCACCTGTTAATGAAAGAGGAGATGGTATAGCTGAAAATATGTTACTGATTTGTTGTAAGCACTAAATAAATGTATTATGTAGAGCAGATGACACACAATTCATAGTTAATTTCAATCTCCATGATGATGCCCATTTGATAATTATAGGCGAAAAATGTTGGTGTTCTGTTTTATTCTGTCTCTTTGAAACAGTTGATGAAGTGTGAAATGTTATGTATATACTCCCTCAGTTCCTAAATATTTGTCTTTTTAGAGATTCCAAATGGACTATCACATACGGATGTATATAGACATATTTTAGAGTGTGGATTCACTCATTTTGCTCCGTATGTAGTCACTTGTTGAAATCTCTAGAAAGACAAATATTTAGGATCAGAGGGAGTACAATATACCGATGAACTTGGTTCTGACAGTTAAAATTAACAATGCTAACTCAGCTAAATACTTGCTCTACCTTCTAAATGACAATGCATTGTTAATTCATAACTTATTATTGCAAAAGAGTAAGATGTTTCCTGGCTTTTCTTATATCAATCTCTGTAGGGTGATTCCAGGACCATAGACTAAGCTGATTGCTAGTGATTTCTGCACAAATTTCTTTAGCCCCTTGCTTCTTCTGAGATATCCTAACCCTGGCAGCGTAAAGCTTAATTGTTGTTAGTTTCAGTTTTCATTTCCTTCATACAAGATCAGGAACATCTAGGTTTCAGTTGAGTTGCTCTTATTTTGAGCTTTTGTACTTATAGTTTAGAGTATTTAACTCGTTGTACTTGTTTGGGCAGGTCTGTGAAGACATTCACATATGAGACGTTGAACAACATCGCGAGATTGATAAATGGAATATCAGCACTCTTGTTGACACTGTTACCTGGAAAAGCCAACATTTTGGAAGGGGTCAGTGGCTGGGAACTTAGGCCAGCATTTCGCGGGCCACGTCTTCCTCGTTGGATGGAAAGGTGAACACAGTTTCAATTTTTGGCACTTCTCTTTGGTTGCTGGATAGTTTTGAATATATTTTTTTTCATAATATGCGAGTACTATGTGGGCTAGGTTCTTTTCGCTTGCATCATTGCATGAGTACTTCTTTCTCTAGCCCGATAACTCATGTTATCAGTATTCATTGCCATGTTGCCTGTTACTAGTATATGCTCCCTCTGTAAACTAATATAAGAGCGTTTAGATCACTAAAGAAAGAGGGAGTATAGATTAAGAAAGAGGGAGTATAGATTAAGTATGGCTTCTTCTTTTGCTTGATAAGTTGATAATACCATTGAACCATTTCTGAATTCTGCAACCTCACTTGTTTGTTTTGAACTTCTGATAAAAAAAGTGGGGTCTCTTCATTTAACGAGTTCATTCACGAACTTTCTGCCGATTCGGAGTTTGAATCAATTGCTGGCTCTGTCCCTGGGGATGATGACAATGAAGAGTTTGTCTGCCCTCCTTCTCCGTTGTCCCAAAGTTCACGATTGTCACACACAAGCAGCTTTGGTAGACATGACCGTCGATTGAGAAGGCCTATCAAATATGCAGTTTCCTGGATTATTTGGCCTGTGAAGATTTTCCTTTCTTTGCTGCTCGTCTTGTTCAATGCTGTCAAATATCGGATATCAAGGGCATCTGCTAAAACCCCAGAAAGTCCTTATTTATCGAGGAGCATATCTGCGAAAAAACCAATTCACATGAAGGATCAAGTCCTACAACGAACGACTGATAGAAGGCGCGGAGTTGTCGAGGTAGTATATTTGAACAAATTGGAATCAGTTTAGTAATTTATTTATTTACTTACACCATACCAGGCCAGGAATCTGGAACCTCAAGATTGTTTAAAAGTATGTATATCCATTTGGCATTCACTCCTTTTTTTCTTTTCTCTTAGGATGTTCATTTGGCAGTTGAGATATTCATTGAATCAGTTTTTGACGTTGTTCATAAAGGAGCACATTATGTTCTTTCTCCTTCTGAGGTGTGGCAGAAGTTATTTTGGTGGATTCATGGAAACAGGGTTGGTAACAGTAGTCCTGCTGTTGATGTGCCAACAGCTAACATTGGCAGTGATAATCCAGTTCCAACTGAAAGGAAGACCGTATATCGTCATGCATTGAACACAGATTCTCGGACATGTGAAGATGTTATAACTGAACTTGGGTAGGTACCTCTGACCCTTCCATGTTTGTTAACATGCTAAAACATCTGGTACTTAGTTGCAAGTTCAAGATTATAAAAATTGTTTGTAGATATGGATAAGTTGTTTTTGCGAATGATGATTTAAGCATTTTTAAGGAGTGCAAGTTACCGTTAGTGTACTACACACGAGATGTTTGCTGGCTCCGTCCTCTCGAGGGCCAAATGTTGTTGAAGTATCGATGCAACAATGTTCTGCCTGCATTTCCGTTTTTCCAGCATATATCATATTAGTGCTAAAAAAATCAGTGTTGTCTAATATATATAGCCTTTTCCTGTAGTATGATTAGCTTAAATTAATTAAGTGAGTGGCTTGTTGAAAGCTTCACCTAGAATGATTATGTTTATTAATCCTTTAACTGTTTGGTTCCCAGCCGAAGCTTGCAATGCCTAAAGGTCAGGTGTGCCACAATGGTTTAGGTGGGTGTCTGGTTGGTCGTCACATGTGTGGCTTGGCCAGACTTTACTATTCATATGACCCGCATGTCATAGACTCAGATTTTGACCATACGTGTGGTGCTGAGTTTGTAGCCACACTTTCCCTATGCTTAGTTGTGGCGAAGTTAGACCATATGTCTGAACTGTTTAGGCGTTGTACAATGGAAGGTGCCTAGGGAAGGTGCTTAGAGAAATAAACCAGTTTTCCTTGAAGCGTTGGTGCTTATTTGTAGAGGGTAGACGCTTAATTAAGCACCTGTCATGTAGAGGTAAGCACTGGTGCTTTAGAAAAACTCGGTTTATTTTACTAAGCATCTTGCTAAGCACCTTACATTGTACTAAGCCTTACAAGTGTGGTGCTTTGTAGCCACAATTGTTTATAAGGCGGTAAGGCGAGCACCAACCGCCCTGACGCCTAAGCGCTTAAAACGGGCATAATTGCAAGGTGCTGCCAGGTGCTGCCTAAGCGTCCAAGGTGGGACGCCTTATGAACAATGCTGTTTACGAATCCACATAGTAGCACAACCTTTTCAATAATTGATTTGACCCTTTGTATTGATGACATTACTTTGTCCATAAATGATGGAACCATTCTGCCGTTATTTCCAGGTATCCTTTTGAGGCTATAAAGGTGGTTACTTCAGATGGATATGTTCTGCTGCTGGAGAGAATCCCCAGGTGAAAAAATAGCTATTTCTTGCCCTTATCTTTTCCCAATATTATGGAATGGGACTTGACACATGGCATGTTTAGGCGTGATTCACGGAAGGTTGTGTTGTTGCAACATGGAGTACTGGACTCATCTATGGGGTGAGCCTATGAAATTATAATTGGAAATTTGACAACATAATTGAAGATTTTTCGATGTTTGGCTATTCAATCGTGATTATTGGTTGCTATGCTAATTGATCACTTGATCCTATATTGTGGTTCATTCCTTCTGTATTGCTATTTCTTTCTTTTGATAACATAATGTGATAATTGGAACGATCTACTACTGTCATAATCCTAAATTCCTAATTACTGAGAAGTAGATAAAAGTGAATGATTCTTCTCTGCTTTGTTGAGAGGGGTCAGCCCCTTAATATAGTAGACAAGACTTGACTAATAAGCCGGTTAATATGTTCAAACTCGAATACGATCTCTAAACTAACTGGATTCTTTCCTAACAAAGTTGCTTAATCAACTAGGACTCTAATTAAGGGATAAGACTCCATGTTTGATGGGCTGTCTCACATAAAATCTCTCCTTCATCGAAAAACAGCTTGTCTGCAAGCTGTAGGTTGTCAATTTCCTCCTAGGGGACCTTGGGTGCTACCAGTTGTGGAGCTATCTTGGTCGTTGTTAAGTTACTGTATATATCATTGTATCTCTAGTTACAGTACTCTCCCCTTGATAGTACTCCCTCTGCAAAGAAATATAAGAGCGTTTAGATCATTAAGTAGTGATCTAAACGCTGTTATATTTCTTTACGGAGGGAGTATTGTTTTTATAGGTGACTAACTAGCAAAAATGCCCGTGCGTTGCAACGGGAGAAAAAGGATCACACACCCCTAAGCCCAATATGCATGGCGATGGAAATGTATGTTGCGGAATAACATGAAGCAGAATTGTGATTTCAGCCAACCAATCTTTGCAAATGGCTAAGAAATTTAGACATTGTACAATTTGTGAGTTAGGTTAAAGACAATCATCTCCAACAGAAATGAAAACAATAAACTCATGCATAAGAAAAGACATACAAAGCATAAGAAAGTTCGAAATACTGAAACATATTTCTTCTGCCAATGCAAGATGTTATTCCTCACATTCATTTCATTATCAGAAGAATAAAAATTTAGGATTTAATACAGCTTTTAATAGGAATAATGTGTACTATAATTAAGCACGGGCTAGGTTGTCACCGAGAAAGCATATTCAGTACTATAATCAAGCATAGGCTAGGTTGACTACCCATCGTTTGGTTTATAGTGTGCGTATATATCAACGAACAAACCAAATATAAGTGCAGTAAATATAGATTATCAACTACTCCCTCCGTTCCGAATTACTTGTCGCAGGTATGGATGTATCTAGATGTATTTTAGTTCTAGATACATCCATTTCTGCGACGAGTAATTTGGAACGGAGGGAGTATAACAGAAAGTTATAATTTTAGTATACAATGAGGGTAATTTTTTTATAATTTAGTATACAATGCAGATTAAGCACCATACTGACAATAAAAATGTCGTATACACAACACTTCTATTGAGTTACTGACATCATACAGTAAAAAGACTGCGATCCAAATTGCTTGCCTGCACTAGAGCTTCTTATACTGTATGCAACTCTTGTTCATTAAAAAAAGAAACAAATTAGATTTTGCATCAAAAATATAACATTGGTGGATGTATATTTCCCGTCCAACTTCAGTACTAGGTTGTACATCGGATGTTGATGCATAATGAGAAAGCATATCACATCAGCAGATTAGCCATCCTAATGAGTTACTCACATATGACAATAAAAATATTATACATGAAATATTTTTATTGAAGTAATTTTACACAGACGCAATTGTTCCTCCGTACCTTCAGTTACGCTAGGCATGACATCTTCTTCCTTGTTCACAAACTTTACTGAGATTAGACCCTATGACCATGATTTCTGAATGTGTTTTATGTGGAGTGTCCGAAAGACAATTTGTTTTGTCGTAGCCCATGTATGCTCCTGCTATATATAGGCTGTACTATGTTGTAGTAAACATAGGTGTTTCCCTGTTGCTTCGCTTTCCGGCTGTACGCGTCACGTTTTATTTTGCTGGGTATGAGCAGCGCATGCAGCAGCAAACCTGCATGCAATGGCATCATGCAACGTGAATCAAGGTTCTCCCCTCCTTAAATTATGCTCGATCCGCTCTAAAGTAACCAAAGTCCTGACTCGACTTCAACCGCAGCACCCCAAACCTTCACACGGGAAGGACAGGAGCGGCGCTAATTATTTTGGTTGTTGACACCCAGTGGCATTACCGTCGTCATGCTGACGCCTAGAGCTCCTTATCCATGTCCAGTCTCACAAGCATCTCTGTTGTCACCGTTGACATCACTGGCGGGACGGTGCCGTGCGGGACGACACCTCGGACTCGTATTGGCCCTTATCTGCTCCATGTGTATCTCCATATCTCAACGGTTTAATTACCTTCTATTTTCCTTTCTCCGAGGCAGCTTCTTAACACCTGGGAAAGTCAAAGAAGTATATAAATTTGATCGGTTAGATTTAAGGAGTCGATGTAGGACTATTGAAGATGCAATTGACCTACTGTTTAACGCACAAACATGTTCTAGCTCGTTGGTATTGTGACCTGTGTAGAACAGGAGGTCGCGAGTTCGATACTCCAGACCAGCGCGCAAATTTTTGCGCCTCGGCCTGATTTTTTGGGCCACTGGCCATCAGCACACACGGAGGGGTGATTATTTGGGCTTTTGGGCCACCAGCCGTCAGCACACGGAGGCTTCGTGAGACGCATGGATGGGGAAAGCTGACGTACGAAGAAATTAAGACGGACGGACGAAAATTAGAAGGGACGGACGAAATTACGGTGGTAAGAAGCGATAGATACTTTATTAGTAGGCATAGATTTACTTCCGGTGCTTTTCCCTGGAAAATTAGTAACTTAAGTGTGACAGTACAAATTACTGTTTATAGTTGGTAATTCTAGTGCTGAATGGCTGCCGAGAGATAATGTACTCCCTCCGTTCACTTTTATAAGTCGTTTCAGACAAGTGAAATTGTGCTGTTTTGCACATTGTCTGAAACATCTACAAAGCCTTATAAAAATGAACAGAGGGAGTATAACTTTTTGGGGATAATGGTACTGTGTCGATATAAATCTGTCCTCTTGTTTCCCCTGCAGTTGGGTATCAAATGGTGTTGTTGGCTCACCTGCATTTGCAGCTTATGATCAAGGTCAGTAATCAAAGTTGGATTTAATGTATTCCACTGCTGGGCCGCAAATGCTGAAGTTCTTTCCTCGTTTTTGATTCCGTGTAGGTTATGATGTTTTTCTTGGAAATCTCCGTGGTTTGGTTTCAAGAGAGCATATGGATAAAAATCTTTCTTCCTCCAAGTAAGTGCTACTCCCTGTTTTTTAGACCGTCTTATATTAATGAACAGAGGTTGTATTAGTTTATTGGTTGAGATAATTTTTTACTCCTCTATATGCCAAATCAATTTGGTTACTGTGCTTGCTCATCTCTGATGCTCCTTCTCAATTCATGTTAGGTACTGGAAATATTCTGTCAATGAGCATGGAACCAAAGATATGCCAGCAATAATCGAGGAAATTCACAAGATTAAAACTTCAGAACTTGGCAGCAGTCAGAATCTTATTGGGGAGGAAATGGAAGATCAAAATGGTGACATAAAGAATTCGGAAATACAGACTTCAGAGGAAGACGTGACAAAAAATCAGCCTTATAAGCTCTGTGCTGTCTGCCACAGCCTGGGTGGTGCAGTTATGTTGATGTATGTGGTGACATCAAGGATTGCGCAGAAGCCCCACAGGTTGTCAAGATTGGTCTTGCTATCTCCTGCCGGTTTTCACGAGGATTCAAATGTGGTGTTCAGCTTGGTGGAGAAGATCATCCTGTTTGTTGGTCCAGTACTTGCTCCACTTGTGCCTGGGCTGTACATACCAACTCGATTCTTCAGGATGCTTCTGAACAAATTAGCTAGGGATTTCCACAACTATCCAGCTTTGGGTGGTCTCGTCCAAACCCTTATGGGGTACGTTGTTGGTGGTGACAGTTCAAATTGGGTGGGAGTACTTGGGTTGCCTCACTACAACATGGATGACATGCCCGGTGTATCGTTTCATGTTGTACTCCATCTTGCACAGATAAAGAGGGCGAAGAGGTTCCAAATGTATGACTATGGAAGTGCCGCGGCAAACATGGAAGCGTATGGAACACCAAAACCATTGGACCTGGGAGCTCACTACAGTCTTATTGACATCCCCATGGACCTGGTTGCTGGGCAAAGAGACAGAGTAATCTCACCAACCATGGTGAAGAAGCACTACAAGTTGATGCGGAAGGCTGGTGTTGAAGTCTCCTATAATGAATTCGAGTATGCTCATTTGGATTTCACATTTTCACACAGGGAAGAGCTTTTGTCCTATGTTATGTCCCGCCTGGCCTTAGCAGCTGACGCAGGTAAAGGCCGCATCAAGCAGACCACTGTGCGACTAAGGAAGCCGAAGAGAGTTCAGTCAGAAATGGAGAAGGATCGTGCCATGGAGTATAGAGGCGCAGATGAAGAGATACCTGGTGAACCAAATGGGCATAGCAAGTGATGCAAATTTCTGACTAGCTGTTGTTGTACGTAGTTTTGTGCATAGGTAGTATATATACGACACGCCGCTCTCTGCATACTTCTACAATCTACACCATGTAGAAGAATATTTGAGGATGGATAGTGCACAGTTTTAATAGTGAAGTTCGATGGGGACTCTTTTATATCCTTGTCGGAAACCAGACTGGTACATGTATACATGATATGTTAATGTTTTCACACAAATGAATATAACTGACACAGGGACAGGCTATTTTTTGGGGGTGAATTAGGAGCGCTTGATAAGCCGCGGCATATGTCTACATTTCATCAAACACATGCCATGCAGAAAATACAAGTACCTTTACCTGGAACACAATGCATTCCATTAACTCGCGGACGCGGCGATATCGCCGGCCACGGCACCAACCACCAAGTACATTGGGGGGCAGGTTAGCGATCCACATGCGGTCATCAGAGCTGACCCAGAACTATAACTCGCCAGTAAATGAGCTGGGACATTACATTCACGTTGATCAAAATTAACTTTGTAATCTATGAAGCCCAGCTGTAGCTGAAACTTGGACTCCCGATCTGCCGAACTTGAGTCATTGGCTTGCTTGAGGGGAAGATCACACCGCCCGGCCCATTCCAAACCCCTTGGCAAGATTGATTGCTTTCATGAGGGCTGCGGCCTCAGCCTGTAGAGCCGCCGATTGGTGCAAGACGGTACCAGCAGCAGCAAAAAAGACATCGCCCGTCGAGTCTCTGGCAATACAGCCCCAGCCGGCCGTTCCCGAAGACACCATGAAAGAAGCATCGAAGTTCAGCATAACCCATTCAGGCCATGTTTGGCACCAAGGGTTTTCAAGGATTATTGGGGATTTGGTGAACCCCTCCCCCGCACCAAATCCCTCTAAATCCCCTTCCCCCTCCCAAACCCCTTCCCCATCTATCCATATAGAGTGTTTGGCATGCAGGGACAAATTTGGTCCATTTTAAACATGAACTTCAACAACACACTGATTAAAATCTGATCTTTACTGCTGAACACGCTGAAGCATCAATGGCCATATCATCAAGTACTACTGAAAGCAACAAATCATAATCTTTAAGAACAATGGCATATAAACTAAGAACATCAAAGGCCATACACAGGCATGCATCAGAATGTACCAACAACACCTAGGGTGCAACACAAACATCACTTAAATTCGGTTTCTGCTTCCCAACATAGTTTCAGTTTCGACGCCGACGCACATGCATACTTCAGTTCCATCGCATCCCTGAAAGCAGCAAGTCAATCAGAACATTAGACACCCAGTCAAACAATTCACAGCTACAAGAGTACTTCAAATACTTTCTCAAGAAAGAAAACAGGGGGGAAATATGGCATAGAGTCTGTTTCTTATACTTCATGATCTGAAACAGATGGACTCGCTCTCCTTTGTCAAAAAGTATAACAAAATCACTTCTGCTTCGGTAGACCCCCTAAACACAAGGACGGCTCAGATTAGCCCATACCTCTTCATATGAAGGGGCATGATAGTAATATTTATATTTTTAGTCCGTGAATGAACGCGCACATCCTCCCGCGCTGGACCGGCCCATACATCATGTTTTTTATTTTCTAAAACCGCAAAAATAAGTAAGTGCCGCAGAGGATTCGAACCGCCCTACACCAGTAATTAGCACAGGCGCACTAACCAACCGGGCAACTGAACAACACGTGCTAGATATTTTTTTTGACTAAAAATAGAACACCGGAAAGCGCACTATATCCTGTTTGGTTTTCTTTTCCGCTTTATTTTTCCTTTTCTTTATTTGTTTCCCTTTTCTTTCTTAAATGCGTAAAGATTTTAAAATTCGTGATTTTTTTAAATGAAGAAAAAAATTCAAAGTCGTGAATTTTTCTTCAAAGTGGGTGCACTTTTTTTTCCAAAAATGGTGAAGTTTTTTCCCCAAATTCATGAACTATTTCTCTAATCAGTGATTTTAAAAAAGAATTGAACTTTTTATAAAAATGATGAATTTTATTTTAAAAATGAATGAACTTTTTTTAAATCAATGGACTTATTTACAAAATTGATAAAGTTTTATTGAAAAAATATTTTTTTATTTTGATTTTTTAAAAAAATCAATGACTTTTTTCGAATTTGTGAACTTTTCCCAAAAATGATGAAGTCTTGTTTTACTTTTTCTGATCAATGAGCTTTCTTAAAATTCAGTTAACTTTTTAATTTTTTTGTGAACTTTCTTGAATTCCTAATTATTTATTTTAAAAATTATCTAAAAGTCAATGATCAAGTTGTAATTAAACTCCCTCCTCTTTCTTAATGAGCGTTCTTTGAAATTTATCTTGGATGCTTGGCATGGTGATACTAGTGTGTGGAACAAATTTGAGTCCATTTTATTGATGTGAAAAAAGTGCATCCAGACTTGCCCTACCGGCCTACCCGAGCCATCACCTTTGAACATGATATGCTTCTTGCCATGCACAAAATGACACCAAAACTTGTCAGTATGTGGCCATGCTCAGGGCTGGCCTTCATGCAAAATTTGAAGGAATTCGGACACCTAACGCACATTGTGTCACGTTCGGTTAGTGTTTTAAGATTTTTTTTCACGGGAAAACCTTAGTAAATGCATAAAAAGTCAGAACTCAGTGAAATTTATCATGGATGCTTTGCATGATGATGTTAGTGTTTCGAAAAAAATTGGTTTCATTTTATTGGTGTGAAAAAAGTGCAACCAGACTTGCCCTGCCGGCCTACTCAAACCACCACCTTTGAATATGGTGTGCTTCTTTCCATGCATGAAATGACATCAAATTTTGCCAGCATGTGAGCATGCTAATGGCAGGCCTCCATCGAAATTTTGAAGACATTTGGACACCGAACGCATGTTGCGTCACGTTCGACTAGTGTTTTAGGGTTTTTTTCACTAGGAAAACCCTAGAAAATGTATAAAAGGTCATAATTCAATGAAACTTATCATGGATACTTGACATGGTGATACTAGTGTGTGGAAAAAATTTGGGTCCATTTATTGATGTGAGCATTTTTTGAAAGAAAAAAGAATGAAAAACGAAAAACAACAAGAATGAAAATAAACAAAAAAGAACAGTAAACCGGTCGCTAAATGATTTATTTTCATTTCCCTTTTTCTATTTAATAGATGCTCTGAAATTTTAAAAGTGTCCGCTTCTTTTATGTGAGCATGTTCCTATTTAAACGAATAATGAACAAACATTTTTTGTTTAAATGAACATTTTTTCTATTTAATAGATGTTCAGAAATTTAATCATATTGATATGAGCATTTTCTATTAAACAAACAATTTTTTGACATATATGCACTATTTTCTTAAAATGCGAATATCTGTACTTTATGAACAGAATTTTAAAAAGCAATTTTTTAATTCAAAAAACAATAAGTGTGAGAATTTTCAGAAAATAAAAAAGAAACAAAAATTAAAAAATTAAAAAAATAAATAGAAAAAACGAAAAAGAAATAGTGATAACAATACCGATTCAACAAACTGAAGTAGAAGAAAAGAAGTTTAAATACCCAAGCATTAGGTTGTTCTAGTTGGTTAATGTGGTTTTCCTTAGACCAAGAGATCTTGAGTTCGATACATGGTGCCTGCGCTATTTTCTGAAATTTAATAAAAAGTGGGTATGATGTCTCGTATGTGTCACATAAGCATATGAGTATACGGATTGATGAAATGACTGTACCGCTCTTATACGGTTTGTGGAGGGGGGGGGGGTCTACCGAAGCAGGCCTCAAACAAAATTTATATGTGATGTACTTGAGCCAGATTTAACTTGATGCAAATAGAGAAAGCAAGCTCTACCATCAGGTCACATAGATATCTCACATCGAGTACTAGCACTAGAAACTCACAACTAAAATTTTATACGTATAGACCATATATACACTGCAGAGAAAAGGTTGACAGAAACTCTTTGCATATACAGTACAGATCATATATATGTACAGATCAAAACTAAAAATTTATATGTACAGATCATATATACAACTAAAAAAATATATTAGATTTAGTATGATTGTTCACTATCAAATTGTATCTATTTCTCTAACAAAAACTCTACAATTACTTTATTGCTGATTGCCAAACAGTATGGTTCAGTTTCTTCCTGTTATTTGCCCTTTATTCAAATTAGTATGCAGACAAAGCATTCATTCACAAGAAAAACATGTTTGTTCCAAGCTAATCAGGAATAGGAGCTTAAGTGTAGTCTCAGTTCGGAGATGAGAAATTGATTTCTAGCTAATCAGGAATAGGAGCTTAAGAACAAGACCAAGCAAGCAAGAACATTACGAACCAAATCAAAATACCTCTTCTAGGTAGGCAACTCATCCATTTCGCTCCGAAGCCACATGACCGCACTCACTTCTTGCAGTTTGATGAACATGTAAGATAACAAAGAGCTCGCTATTACGTTATAACAGAGCATCATAAATGTTTGTTCTAAGCTAATCAGGAATAAGAGCTTAAGTATATTCTTAGTTAGACATGTACATGCATATGCTCAGTTAGCAACCACATAAATATACTACAACTAGTCATCTCAGATGAGAAATTGATTTCCAGCTCTTGTCTGCATGTATTTTACTCATCTTAGCAAATCACACCAGTAACAGTTAACTTCGACATGTTTTCTCATCAGGTTGTCAAACTGCAAGAAGGCATGCCTTGCTGATCTTTGTAACTTAAATATGAAAAACTCACTGTACCTTTCTCTCACTGATTGAACAAAAAAATGGTTTCAATTAGTTCCCTGCTTGCTGCTCTGGGCCAGTATGGTTCAGTTATTTCTTGACTTTCAACTTTATTCAGACAAGATGCAAGCAAGATATACAGAGTGACGCTACAGCAGTTCTAACTTCAGAATATGTGTTTACTGCATTTTTCAAAGTTGAACATTCAACAAATAGATGTATAAGGTAGCAGGTAGTGTCCTTTCAAAAGTTATTCCTTACATATTTGAAACAAAGCTACTGCTAGACTTGAATGTAAAAGAACTAGTAGAGAAAAAAAGTAGTAGAATTGACCCTAATATTTCCCATATTAGGCGACAAAATGCATATTGTTTCTAAACAATGCTATATTTTTAGCACATAGTGTCAAAATTAATCAGACCGATGATATACCAATGAAACTTATGTGCAACAAAATGATTCTCTCCTCACATTTCTACACTACATCCAATTATCAATATCTAACACAAAATGGTCGGCTTATTTTGTTACTTTGATATCAGATATAGGAGTACTATATGCTAATAATAATGGGATTTTTTACTATGGAGTATAAAATCAGTACCGAAAGGTAGAGATCCTACTTGAGCATCTACATGTATAATGTTAAGGCACACATAAATGACATCAAAAAAGGGTTGGAGTTGTCTTGAATAGTAGTCCAGAGCTAGCGGCAACTAACTTCAAACAGGGGGAGGAGGAATGTGATGGGGAAGCAGGCAGAGGAACAACAGGAAGGGCCTCTCACAGCGGTGGTGCTGGAAAAGGGAGAGGAGCCGGTGGTGGCTCTCAGGGACGATGTGCTTGGCGAGCTCGCCGGGGAGGACGAGGCGAACGGAGGACTGGCGGCGGAAACCCTAGACGAAGATGAGGGAGGGGAAGGGGGTGGTGTACCTCGGGGGAGAAGGCCAGCTTTCCCTAGGAAGAAGAGGAAGCAGGCGTCCGACGGCGTTAGCAGCGACGACGGCGGCTGCGCGCGGTTCTCGCCGTCTCTTGTGACCGCGGCCGCGTCTCTTCTCCCTCCCGCATGAGGCGTGTGAGACGCGAGGTACCCCTCGATGCTGGAAAGCCCCGTGGATCGGGGAGGATCAGACGGGATATTCGGGGCTGACCCGGTTGAAGCCCAGTGCACCAAACGCTTCTGTTGGGCTTTTAGGGGCTTTTAAGCCCGAAGGGGAAAATCCACTAAAAAAACCCTTCGATCCCGGTGTGCCAAACACGGCCTCAGGTGGCTTCCATCTACATGGCGTGACAACTGTGGTCTGTGCCGGAGGTTCGACAGAACTTTGATCTGACTAGCAAATTCTTGCGCTGACATCTTCCTCTCACCGTGTCTAATGCGATTTCTTTCATTCCACCAGCGCCACAACAAGAAGATCACTTGGAGCTTTTTAATGTTTGGTAGGGCAAGGACTAACTCCAACACTTGAAGGGGCGAATGCCCCCATTAGCTTGGCGCTCGCCTTCAAGACCTGTCTCCCGCCATAGAGCCTTAACTAATTTGCATCTGAAGAAGAAGCGACCATCATCCTCAAAGAAGTGGTCGCATGACGCGCATCTTCTGTCCAGTTCGACTCCCCTAAGTTCAATATTCATGTGCAGAGGGTGACTGTTGTGCCCAAACCGGCACAGGAAATGGTGGACCTTGCCTGAACAGTCCATCTTCCAAATTCCCGATCACACTTTCTTGCGAGAGTTCATTCCCTCGATTCCCTCTCTATGTGGTTTGTTGCTCTATTGCCGGACCAGATCGATGTGTACCCTGTAGGCACATTTGGTAGAGAAGAGACCCCGAGAGTCGTAATACCATGCAACAAAGTCGTCATGTTGCTCAAAGACGGGAATGGATAGGATTAGCTTTAGCTTGCATCCTCTGCATGGAAGGTTTGCATGACAAGCTCAGTATCCCAGCTTGTTAAATTGTGATCCAAATTCTACCGTATTGGACTAGACGTAGTACATACGGTGTGGGCCTTTGCGTTGATACCGACGCGTACGAGTACAACTCGTTTACTTGTCCTCCATTGACTCTCATGTATTGCCATCTTATATAACCCATGTAGTCGTACCTAAAGACGGTTTGTCGTCTCGTGCTTGTAATACTTCTCCTCATATTGATTGCACCTTCATGAATCCATGGTTTTCTCCCGCAAGGGTTTCCACGCAAAATCCACGTCTCTCTGTCTCATTTATTTCTCGTTATTATTTAACAAGTGGTATATAGAGCCAAGTTGCAGATACGAGATGAGGCGAGAGAATTAGGGTTCCGTCTGTGCACCGCCGCCGACGCGACCAGGCGATCCATCTGGGTCGATTTCTACTACGCCGCCATACGAAGCCGAGACGGATAGGGTTCAAGAGTTTTTTTGGCGGGGGTGTTGTGTGCTGCTTCAGGCGATCTGTCCAGTCAAAGGTTGGTCTCGTTGCACGCTGCAGCTGAGGCTCCAATTCCCAACGTGACCTGGCGAGTTGCCGCTGCTGTGCGTACAGGCTTCAAGTCGTCGAGATCGTGAATTTCCGCTGCAGCCTGTTCGCTGATTGGACGCACTCAAGTCTCGAGGACATCCACACGGGTGCTACTGCTTGCTACTTTTCCAAGTCAAGACAAAGTTGAACCAGCGATCCATCACCACGTAAATTGGCTAGTACTACTAGATTACTAGTTTGGTTTATCCATCATCGTCAATTGCTACAGCCACCGAAGACTGTTCCAGGTGCCATCTTTCTAGTTGTTCGATCCGCATATTAAATTCTGTCAAGAATTTTTCTACGGGTTTGTACTACTTTGTGTACAAAGATTTATCCACTCATGGCTTTCATGAAGTACGATTTTCCGCCGCTAGACCGTGACACAAGGTTTACCCTATGGCAAGTCAAGATGCGGGCGTTGTTGGCACAGACCGACTATGATGAAGCACTGGATAGTTTTGGGAAGAACCGAATTGAGGACTGGACCGATGAGGAGAAAAGAATTGATCGTAAGGCTTTGTCAGAAATTCAACTCCATTTGCATAATAATATTTTGCAGGAAGTTTTGAGCGAGAAAACTGCCGCCGCTCTATGGTTAATGCTGTAAGGGATTTGTATGACTAAAGATCTTACCAACAAGATGCATCTGAAGCAAAAATTATTCCTGCACAGGTTACCCAAGGGAGGTAATGTTTTGAATCATATTTCAGAATTTAAAGAGATCATATCTGATCTAGTTGCAATGAAGGTTAAGTATGAAGAGGAAGATACTGCTTTAATGTTACTTTGGTCACTGCCAAGTTCCTATACCAATTTTAGAGACACCATATCATACAGTCGTGATACTCTCACGCTTAATGAGGTTTATGAAGCTTTGAACTCTGAGGAGAAGATGAATTAATGGTGCCTCAGGATGGTTTGAGTTCATCCCAAGCCGAGGGATTATATGTTCGTGGCAGGACAAAGGAGAATAACTCCAATAATGGAAACAGAGGCAAAAGTAAAAATGGCTACAGGGGCCGGTCGCAATCCAGAGACAAGAAATATTGCAAGAGAGATGGGCACGACATCTCGGAGTGTTTCAAGTTGCATAATAAAGAAAAGAGGAAAGGTGACAAACAAGGTGAAAATTCTGCTAACGTTGCTCGTGATGATAGTTCTGATGATGCTCTTGTCGTTATTGCTGGATGTGCTGAGATCAATGATGAATGGGTACTTGACACTTCTTGTACTTTTCATATGTGTCCACATAGAGATTGGTTTAATACTTCTGATTCCACTACTTCAGCTGGTTCCGTTTTGGGTTTTGATAATTCACCATGCAAGATTGAAGGCATAGGTTCCGTTTGAATCAAGATGTTTGATGGCACAATCAGAACTTTGATAGATGTTCGATATATTCCGAAGATGAAGAGAAATCTTATCTCTGTTAGTGCCCTTGATGCAAAGGTGTATAAGTATTCAGATGGAGATAGTGTTTTGAAGGTCACCAAAGGCTCCCTTATTGTGATGAAAGGTGACTTAAGTTCGACCAATGGTCTTTATTACCTTCGAGGTCCTACAGTTTCAGGTAACGCCACTCCAGTTGTTTTAAAGAATTCTGATTGTGATGCTGCTAACCTTTGGCATATGCGTCTTGGACATATGAGTGAACTTGGTTTAGCAGAGTTAAATAAGAGAGGTCTTCTTGATGGATATGAACCTGGTAAACTGAAATTTTGTGAGCATTGTATCTTTGGCAAACACAAGAGGGTGAAGTTCAACACTTCGGTTCATACAACTAAAGGTATTCTTGATTATGTTCATTCTGATTTATGGGGACCATCTCGAAAAAAGTCACTAGGTGGTGCTAGTTACATGCTGACTATTATTGATGATTATTTGAGAAAAGTTTGGCCTTATTTCTTTGAAGCATAAACATGAAGCATTCTCAACATTTAAGGAGTGGAAGATTATGATTGAAAGACAAACTGAAAAGAAGGTAAAAATAATTCACGCTGATAATGGTATGGAATTCTGTTCTAAGCAATTTAAGAATTATTGCAAGTCTGAAGGCATTGTCAGACACTACACCGTTCCTTATACTCCTCAACAAAATGGTGTTGCTGAGCGTATGAACATGACCATTATTTCCAGAGCCCGTTGCATGTTGTCCAATGCAGGTTTGCATAGGCATTTTTGGGCTGAGGCTGCTTCCACTGCTTGTTATCTCATTAACCGTTCACCATCTATTGCTCTTAATAAGAAAACTCCAATTGAGGTATGGTCTGGTTCACCCGCTGATTATTCACAGTTGAGAGTTTTTGGTTGCACTGCTTATGCTCATGTTGATAATGGTAAGTTGGAGCCTAGGGCTCTTAAGTGCATCATTCTTGGTTATAAGTCTGGTGTTAAAGGTTTTAAATTGTGGAATCCTGAAACCCAGAAGGTTGTTATTAGCAGAAATGTTGTCTTTAATGAATCTGCTATGTTACAAGATGTTTCATCTACTAATGTTCCTGTTGAGAGTGAACAACAGCCTATTGTTTAGGAGCCTACTGTTCAGGTGGAGCATGTTATTGATTCAGGTGATACATCCGGTAATGAAAATGTTGATGCACATGATGAACCCGTCGTTGATGATGATCATGTCACTCCCACTCCAAATCAGCCTATTGTTCTACCCAGTTGGAATCTCGCACGTGACAGAGTTAGACGGGGTATTAATAAACCTGATAGGTTAATTGAAGAGTGCAATATTGTTTCTTTTGCTTTACCTGTTGCAGAAGAAATTGAAGGTAATGCTGAGCCTTCTTCATATTCCAAGGCTATTATTTCCGGTGATAGTAATAAGTGGATGACCGCTATGCATGATGAGATGGAATCACTTGAAAAGAATGGCACTTGGGATTTAGTAAAATTACCAGAGAGAAGAAACCTATTCGTTGCAAGTGGGTTTTCAAGAGCAAAGAAGGTGTTTCTCCTAATGATGAGACAAGATATAAAGCAAGGTTAGTTGCTAAAGGTTACAGTCAGATTCCAGGTATTGACTATAACGAAGTCTTTTCTCCTGTTGTGAAGCATAGCTCTATTCGCACTTTACTCAGTATTGTTGCCATGCATGATCTTGAGCTTGAACAATTGGATGTTAAAACTGCATTCTTACATGGAGAATTAGAAGAGGATATTTATATGGAACAACCTGAAGGTTTTGTTATTCCTGTAAAAGAAAAGCTTGTCTGCAAGTTAAAGAAATCTCTTTATGGATTGAAGCAATCCTCTAGATAGTGGTACAAGAGATTTGACACCTTTATGCTCTCTCAAGGTTTCAAAGGGTCTAATTATGATAGCTGTGTTTATTTGAAAACTGTCAAAGTTTCAACTAATTATTTGCTCCTTTATGTTGATGATATGCTAATTGCTGCAAAGAGTATGTTAGAGATTAATGAACTAAAGAAGCAATTGAGTAATGAATTTGAGATGAAGGATTTGGGTGCAGCAAAGAAAATACTTGGCATGGAAATATCCAGAGATAGACCATCTGGAAAAGTATATCTAAGTCAAAAGGGATATATTGATAAAGTTCTTCATCATTTTAATATGCATAATGCCAAGCTAGTAAGTACTCCGTTAGCTGCACACTTCAAATTATCATCAGCTTTATGTCCTAAGTCAGATGTAGATATTGAGTACATGTCTAGAGTTCCCTATTCGAGTGTAGTTGGTTCACTTATGTATGCCATGGTTTGTTCTCTTCCGGATTTATCTTATGCATTGAGTGTTGTGAGTAGATACATGGCTAATCCCGGAAAAGAGCATTGGAAAGCAGTTCAGTGGATTTTCAGATACCCGCGAGGCACTTCTAATGCTTATTTACAGTTTGGGAAAACTAGAGATGGACTTGTTGGTTTTGCTGATTCTGATTTTGCTGGTGATTTGGATAAGAGAAGATCACTCACAAGTTATGTTTTCACCATTGGTGGTTGTGCTGTGAGTTGGAGAGCAACTTTGCATTCTATTATGGCTTGTTCCACTACTGATGCCGAGTATATGGCTATTTCTGAGGCATGCAAAGAAGCTATCTGGTTGAGAGGTTTGTACGCTAAGCTTTGTGGAGATTCATCTTGCCCTACCGTATTTAGTGACAGTCAAAGTGCTATATATCTTACAAAGAATCCAATGTATCATGAGAGAACAAACCACATTGATGTCAGATATCACTATATTCAAGATGTTGCTGCTGAATGTGATTTGAAGGTATGCAAGATAAGTACTCATGATAATCCCGCTGATATGATGACAAAGCCAGTTCCGACCAATAAGTTTGAGCTTTGCTCAGGCTTAGTTGGTATTTCTCACTAGTCCTATGGACTTTGACGCACAAGGTGTTTAAGCTGATTTGGATGGAGTTATTCACTTTCTTCGACTACTGGAGAGAATTTGGCTTAAGGTGGAGATTGTTAAATTGTGATCCAAATTCTGCCGTATTGGACTAGACGTAGTACATACGGTGTGGGCCTTTGCGTTGGTACCGACTCGTACAAGTACAACTCGTTTACTTGTCCTCCAAGGACTCTCATGTATTGCCCTCTTATATACCCCATGTAGTCATACCTAAAGACGGTCTATCGTCTCATACTTGCAATACTCCTCCTCATAGTGATTGCGCCTTCGTGCGTCTGTGGTTTTCTCCCGCAAGGGTTTCCACGTAAAATCCGTGTCTCTCTGTCTCGTTTATTTCTCGTTATTATCTAACACAGCCGTTGGATATTGGATCGATCAGCTTCGAGACCTGTGTGGGAAGGTGTGCACCCTGCTTCATTAATGGCCGCATGAACTAATCTCTCGGTCTTGGGAGCCAAGGGTCAGACCAGATCTTTATCTTCTCCCCCTGTTTCAACACACCAGATCCTCCTTAACTAACTCCAGGCCCTTAATGCTTCACCAAGTGTAGCTCATGCCCGCCATCGGAACAACTGAAAATATGTCACCGCCAGGATAATACCGCGTTTCCAGAACTTGTGCATATAGAACTTCCTGATTTCACCAAAACTTTTGAGGTTCATTGTGATGCTAGCGGTCATGGTATTGGTGGAGTTTTGATGCAAGAAAAGCGAGTCGTTGCATATTTTAGCGAAAAACTTTCCGGTGCTCAACTTAACTATCCTATATATGACAAAGAATCATATGCTTTAGTGCGAGTATTGCATGTTTGGGAGCATTATCTTCGCCCACACGAATTTGTGATACATACCGATCATGAGACACTTAAGTATCTAAAAGGCCAAACCAAGTTGAATAAACGACATATGCTAAATGGAGTGAATTTATTGAATCTTTTCCTTATGTGATCAAGTACATTAAGGGCAAAGAAAATGTTGTGGCGGATGCTCTTTCCCGCATATGCATGCTTGTTACTCAACTAGAGTTGAATGTTATTGGCTTTGAGCATATTAAAGATCTTTATGTGAATGATCCTTCTTTTGCACTTCCTTATGCCAAATATCTTACTCATACTTGTCGGGAGGACTTTTATCTCAAAGATGGCTACCTTATGCGCGCTAACAAGCTTTGTATACCCAAGTCTTCTCTTCATTTGTTGCTTTTGCAAGAGGCTCACGAAGGTGGAATCATGGGACATTTTGGACGCGACAAGACCTTCACCACACTCTCCTTCAAGTACTTTTGGCCAAAGATGTTCCGTGACATGGCACGCTTCACCAACAAATGCTCTACATGTCGCAAAGTAAGTCCAAAGCCCAGTCTCATGGTTTACATATGCCCCTTCCAATTCCATATCAACCATGTGAGGATATTAGTATGGATTTCGTGCTTGGTTTACCTAGAACTCGCAATGGAAAGGATTTCGTCTGTGTTGTTGTGGACCAATTCTCAAAAATGTCACATTTCATACCATGCAACAAGATAGATGATGCTTCACATGTTGCTAATCTTTTTTGTAGGGAAATTTTGAGATTTCATGGAGTGCCAAGGACCATTGTGTCGGACCATGACGTCAAGTTCTTAAGCTACTTTTGGAAGACCATTTGCGCCAAGCTCGGCATCAAGCTTCTATTCTCAACGACCTACCGTCCTCAAACCGATGGCCAAACGGAAGTCACCAACCGAACGCTATCTACTCTCCTACGCGTGTTGATCAAGAAGAAAATCAAGGAGTGGGAGGAGTGCTTACCAATCGCTGAGTACGCCTACAATAGATCTCGACACACTACTACTGGCAAGTCTCCCTTCATGGTTGTCTACGGCTTCAACCCATTGCCCCATTGGACATTCTACCTCTTCCGCAACAAGAACGCACAAACATGGATGCTAGTGCAATGACAAGTTTTCTCAAGAAAGTGCATGAAGATACAAGGGCAACAATTGAGCATCAAGTACACCGCATAGCCACCAAGCTCAACATCAACAAGACACCAATGGTGTTCCAACCGGGCAATCTTGTATGGCTTCATCTTCGCAAAGACCGCTTCCCCAACGAGCGCAAGTCAAAGCTACTACCACGCGCTGATGGACCCTTCAAGGTGCTAGCACGCTACAACGACAACGCTTACAAGATTGACATCCCACGCGACAAGTACAACGTAAGCGACATCTTCAATGTCAAAGACTTGGCCAAGTACCATGGTGATGAAGATCACGATCCATGGACGAATCTCTCCCAAGGGGGGGAGGTGATGCGGAGCATCCTTTCATCATCCCCGTGGACTCTACATCAACACATCAAGCCCCATGTGTACCTATGACAAGAGCTAAAGCATGCGCATTAGAAACCAAGGTGAATTCTTTCCTACTTGGCTTGCATATGGATACAAATGGAACTTGGTTGCTACCTCACCAAAATATGCTATGCTTCATTAGGTACAAAGAGGAACACCACCAAGAAGATCAGGAGAATCACGAAGGAGAAGGAGGACCACCCCAAGGCCATGCGGATCAAGACGGAGCACTACAGCAGCTGGACAGGAAGTCCCAGGTGACCCCGTGCGCACGGCCCCCCGAGACCCCGTGCCCACGGACTATCCAGGGAGTTGGCGCTGAGGCACCCCGTGAGCACGAGCGTGTACCGTGCCCATAGGACCCCGTGCGCACGCGCCCCACTAACCCCGTGCGCACGGGCTCTCCAGGATGGACGGCTGTGATCACCTGTTCGAGCCCCTCTCCATCCACTTCGACCCCAAGCCTATATATTCCGTACCTAGGGTTATGTTTAGGGTTAGAAAAGTATTAGATGAGATATTTTCTCTTTCTACCTTCCCTCTTGTGGATCAAGACCCCTTAGGGAAGAATCCTTGTGAATTTCAAGATGTCCACAAGGAGAAGACTACCTTCAAGACCTCATCTCCTAGGAGTGGGAAGAACCTTATCATTGTTTCTTTTCCTTTGATTGTGTTTGTGAACTTGTGGATCTTGTGTTCGCTATTCTAGTGGATGTGTAATTGGGTATTGTTGGAGTGATTTTCCTCTTTGTGTTCTTGTTGTTCATCTCCTTTTCCCCCTCCAAGTGTGAACAGATCCATCTCGAGGTTTCACCCTACAATATCTTGGTATCATGAGCAAGGTTGATTCACATCTTGGAGTCCCTACCCTCTATTTTCTAGCTTGATTTTGTTGTTTTTTCATCCTAATTCGAAAATCCCCACCAAAAATAGCCCCAAAAAATTTTCTTGCAATTTGTTGATCTTGTGAGATTTGGTTGTTTTGATCCACAAATTTGGTGTTTGGCAAGTGGATCTATCCCCCTATCATCTTCCCCACGCACCCCTCCATCGAATTTGGCCTCAAATTGGGAAATGCCCACGGATCCAGAGCAGTTCGTCCGCTCACAGGGGACCCCGTGCACACGGGCCTCACTTACCCCGTGTGCACGGACCATCCAGAGACTTCCGACCATGTTTGGTTTTGCATCATTTTGATTCCCTACCACCACTTGTGTTCCTCCACAATATTTCTCGTGGTTGTTTGAGTTTGGGGTGCGATTTACCTCGTGTCCTAAGGTGTTTCAGCTACTTGGGTGCGTTTGGACGCCATCATCACCGCCACTCATCATCGACTCGGACTCCACATCGTTCCGACTACATCATCTTCATACCAACCATAAGCAAGGATGGTAACCTCGACGACGCCTTTGTGCTACCCTTGCCATTACCTTGATAGCTTCGAGCCTCTTTTGCGTAGCTTACCCATCGAGACTAGCTTGTTGAGCATTGCTGGGCCACGCCTTAGTGCACCATTAGTGTTATGTCTCTCCCGTGCATATACTACTTGTCATCTTGCATTGGGGCCTAGTAAAAAAAGCAAATAAAGGAAAGCTTTTAAGCAAAAGAGAAGAGAAGCAAGAGCTTGTAAGCAATAGCATTGAAACACTTTACCTAGTTCATCATCTTGGTTCATACATACATAAGCATAGTTGGATAGTGAGATGACCCATTTCTCTCTTAGGTTGGTGCACTAGCGTATCTAGCCCATTGGAGCAATCGAGCTAGCGTCTCTCTAGTATCCGTACAACAAGAGCATTTTTCCGTGGTTCCACATCGTAGAGCTCACCCCTTGGTTGTGCGGATCCCATTTATCTTCCATGTGTGCGTTCCTAGTGTTATCTTGGGTTTGATCTATTTGTCTTACTTGCCATTTGTGAATACTCTCAACTTTTTCAACATCTTGATTAACATTTGCTTGAATTATTTGTGCCATTTCCTAACCTAGCTCCTCCATAAGCCTTTTACTTGTAGGTGTGAGAAACAATACCCGGTACCAATTCTCCTATTATAGCATCACGTGCGATCATACTTGTTACATCCACAATCTTCGGAAAAGGTAACTTTGGTTTTGTTCTCTCATTTTCCTACTCACCACCACTTTCACATGATGGATAGGCCGAGTTCCTCTACCAACCCACTCTTCATCGAGCAAGACGATGACATGACCTCCTACATCACCAAGCAACACCTCTTTGGTGCACAACAAGCTTTGCATCAAGAACAACAAGCAATGAGCGACCGCATCGACCATCTCGCCACCGACTTATGCCTCTTCGAGCAATGTCTAAGAGACTAATTCGACAACAAGCTCGACGAACAAAAACAAGAGAGAAATGCAAGAATGGATGAGATTCGTGCCTTGTTGGTCAACCACTCTTCTACAATGTCGTCCTACTCGATATGGAGCCGATCGAGTCAACACTCTGATGAGACCATCTCTGGCTCAATTACTCCGACATCTAACACTCTTCAATGAGCCGTGCGCCAAGACCGTCAAGAAAATCACAATCCTCTTCACGACATCGATCCTCAAGAGCAACTTCTAGTGCAAGAACATCGACACCGCCAAAACCAAGCTACCTTTGCACAAGCACGAGAAAGGCAACGCCAATGCCAACAAGAGGAAGAGAGGGCGCGCAAACACCAAGAGGAACAAGATGCCGAGGCACAACATCTTCAACAACAACGACGTGAAGCTCAAGCTCAAGTGGCTCGCGACGCGCTCTAAGAGTCCACTCAAGCCGTTGCCCACCGCAGTCGTCAAGTACGTGATCAAGAGGAAGCTCTTCATCAGAAAATACAAGAAGAAGCCGCCCAACATGAAGAAAACCAAGAAAGGAAAGATTGTGAACACATGCATCGCCCTCCACTACGCCAAGAGCACATCCTTGTCAACGATCTTCCTCCATGCCAAGAGCAACACCAATTGGAGCAAGGGCGTGCAGACCCTCCTCCTCCTCGTCACGAGCGATTTCAACATCATCACTTTGATGAGGAACTTCGCTACGGCAAGCTCAAGTTCACCATGCCCAAGTTCTCCAGAAGCAACGACCCCGAGGAGTACTTATCATGGGCATTGAAAGTCGACAAGATATTTCATCTCCACAACTATGACGAAGAAAAGAAGATTGCCATGGCATCCCTCAAGTTCCAAGACTACGTCCTCATTTGGTAGGAACAAGTGATCGAGCGACATCGCCAGAAGGACGAGCCACCCATCACGACATGGACACAAATGAAGGACGTCATGCGAGCATGCTTCGTGCCTACACACTACACACGAGATCTCTTCAAGAAGTTGCAACTCCTCAAGAAAGGCATGAAGACGGTTGAAGAATACTATCAAGAAATGGAGATTTCCATGATACGAGCCAATGTCAAAGAAGATGATGAGCAAACAATGGAACGCTTCTTGAACGGTCTCAACCACCCAATACGGAAGATTGCCGATTTCTAGCCTTACTCCAACCTTCTCGAGCTAGTTCATCAAGCGAGACCAAGGCGGAACGACAAGTACAAGAAGATTTCAAGCACGCCATGTACTCATCCAAGACCTACGGCTCATACACTTTAACACCCCGAGTCCGATGCGTCAGGTGTCTTCCAGTTATTTCGCTGTCATTGCCATGTCATTCGCTTGCGTGTTGCACTTTGCCATGTCATCATATGCATTTCATCTGCATGTTTTCAAAAGTTGCATCCGTCCGGGTCTCCCAGTTTTCTCCATTATCCATTCCGAGCCCTTTTCACACTTACACACATCCGCCGCACCTTCCAGATCTCGTTTGGTGAGCGGGAGAAAAAAGTTCTCGGAATGGGCCAAGATTTGTCGAGTGGTCTTGGTACATCACCGGTAGACCGCCTGTCAAATTTCGTTCCATTTGAGGTCGTTTGATGCCCCAACGGTTAACCACGTTAACGAAAGCCCTCCTTGTCTTTGCAGCCCAGCACCCCTCCACAATAGCCCACAAGCCCATCTAAACCCCCTCCATGTTCTTCATCGTTGGATCATGATCGTGTGGGCGAAAACCACACCTCAATAGCCTCTCTCACCAAGGCGGAACGACAAGTACAAGAAGATTTCAAGCACGCCATGTACTCATCCAAGACCTACGGCTCATACACTTTAACACCCCGAGTCCGATGCGTCAGGTGTCTTCCAGTTATTTCGCTGTCATTGCCATGTCATTCGCTTGCGTGTTGCACTTTGCCATGTCATCATATGCATTTCATCTGCATGTTTTCAAAAGTTGCATCCGTCCGGGTCTCCCAGTTTTCTCCATTATCCATTCCGAGCCCTTTTCACACTTACACACATCCGCCGCACCTTCCAGATCTCGTTTGGTGAGCGGGAGAAAAAAGTTCTCGGAATGGGCCAAGATTTGTCGAGTGGTCTTGGTACATCACCGGTAGACCGCCTGTCAAATTTCGTTCCATTTGGAGGTCGTTTGATGCCCCAACGGTTAACCACGTTAACGAAAGCCCTCCTTGTCTTTGCAGCCCAGCACCCCTCCACAATAGCCCACAAGCCCATCTAAACCCCCTCCATGTTCTTCATCGTTGGATCATGATCGTGTGGGCGAAAACCACACCTCAATAGCCCTCTCCTAGCTCCCAGAATCTATATAAAGGCCCCTGTGGGAGCCCTGGATTAGGGGGTCTCCGGACAGTCGGACTGTTGGACTATGAAGATACAAGATTGAAGACTTCATCTCGTGTCCGGATAGGACTCTACTGGGCGTGGAAGGCAAGCTAGGCAATACGGATATGTATATCTCCTCCTTTGTAATCGACCTTGTGTAACCCTAGCCCCCTCCGGCGTCTATATAAACTGGAGGGTTTTAGTCCGTAGGACAACATACAATCATACCATAGGCTAGCTTCTAGGGTTTAGCCTCTCTGATCTCGTGGTAGATCAACTCTTGTAATACTCATATCATCAAGAATAAATCAAGCAGGACGTAGGGTTTTACCTCCATCAAGAGGGCCCGAACCTGGGTAAAACATCGTGTCCCCTGCCTCCTGTTACCATCCGCCTTAGACGCACAGTTCGGGACCCCCTACCCGAGATCCACCGTTTTTGACACCGACATTGGTGCTTTCATTGAGAGTTCCTCTGTGTCTTCACCGTTAGGCTTGATGGCTCCTACTATCATCGATAACGATGCAGTTCAGGGTGAGACTTTTCTCCCCGGACAGGTCTTTGTGTTCGGCGGCTTCGCACTGCGGGCCAACTCGCTTGGCCATCTGGAGCAGACCGAAAGTTACGCCCCTAGCCACTAGGTCAGGTTTGGAAGCTTAAATTACACGGCCGATATCCGCGGAGACTTGATCTTCGACGGATTCGAGCCCCTGCCTTGTGCGCCACACGGTCACGATGAGTACGATTTAGCTCTACCATCGGACCGTATTCAGGAGATCGCATCAGCAGCCGCTCCGAGCCTCAATTCGGAGCCAGTTGCGCCATCCATGGACGGGTGGATAGACCCCGTCACGGAGGCCGTATCCTCAGCGGTGATCGAGCCGAATATCGACCTTACCCTTCACGAGAGCCGTGTTGCCAAACTGCCGGATCCTTCTTAGGCCACGGACTCCGAACCGCCTGTGCCCGTTCCTATCGAATCCGATTGGGCGCCGATCATGGAGTTTACCTCCGCAGATATTTTTCAGCACTCGCCCTTCGGCGACATACTAAACTCATTAAGGTCTCTCTCCTTGTCAGGAGGATCCTAGCCGAACTATGTCCGACAGGATTGGGATGCGGATGACGAAGAAATTCGCCGCCCACCCACCACCCACTTAGTAGCCACTGTCGACGACTTAACCGACATGCTCGACTTCGACTCCGAAGACATCGACGGTATGGATGACGATGCGGGAGACGAAGAGGAACCACTGCCCACAGGGCACTGGACAGCCACCTCATCATACGATATATACATGGTGGACACACCCAAAGAAGGCAATGGCGACGAGACAACGGAGGATGACCCCTCCAAGAAGCAACCCAAGCGCCAGCGTCAGCGGCGCCGCTCTAAGTCCCGCCAAGGCAAAAGCGGTGATACCGACACAGGAGATAATAGCACTTCGGACAGTGCCAAAGACAGCAACAATCCCCTCCAGCAAGATTTAGGGCATGAGGATGGAGAAGCCAGCTCTCTAGAGAAAGCGGCAGATGGAGAGGCGGAGGATGATAATTACATGCCTCCCTCTAAAGACGAGGCAAGCCTCGACGATGACGAATTTGTCGTGCCTGAGGATCCCGTCGAACAAGAGCGCTTCAAGTGCCGGCTTATAGCCACGACAAATAGCCTTAATAAAAAGCAACAACAGCTTCAAGCTGATCAAGATTTGCTAGCCGACAGATGGACCGAAGTCCTTGCGGCCGAGGAATATAAACTCGAACGTCCCTCCAAGAGTTACCCAAAGCATAGGTTGCTACCCCGACTGGAGGAGGAAGCATTCAAACCCACATCTCCAGCACATGATGCGGCTGACCGGCCACCTCGTGGTCGCGGCAAAGAGGCATTTTAGCCAAAAGCTCATTCTGCACTCCAAAGTCACTCACATAAAAACGTCAAGGCATGGGGAAATACGCCAGACCTGCGAGACGTATTGGAGGACAAAGCAAAACATGCAAGATCGATCTACGGATCACGAGGGCATGCCACTATGCGAGACGATAATCGTCACGCCGGATACAGTAAAAGTAAGTCCGACCGGGCCGAACACAGCGGGCAAGACTCATTCGAGCTGCGTCGCGACATAGCCCAGTACAGAGGCGCCGCACACCCCCTATGCTTCACAGACGAAGTAATGGATCATCAAATCCCAGAGGGTTTCAAACCCGTAAATATAGAATCATACGACGACACAACAGATCCTACGGTATGGATCGAGCATTTCCTCCTGCATATCCACATGGCCCGCGGTGATGATCTACACGCCATTAAATACCTCCCACTCAAGCTCAAAGGACCAGCTCGGCATTGGCTCAATAGCTTGCCAGCATAGTCCATTGGTTGTTGGGAGGATCTGGAAGCCGCATTCCTCGACAACTTCCAGGGCACTTACGTGCGACCAGCAGATGCCGATGACTTGAGCCACATAATTCAGTAGCCAGAGGAATCGGCCAGGCAATTCTGGACACGATTCCTAACAAAGAAAAATCAAATCGTCGACTGTCCGGATGCAGAGGCCCTAGCAGCTTTTAAGCACAACATCCGCGACGAGTGGCTCGCCCGGCACCTTGGTCAGGAAAAGCCAAATCTATGGCAGCCCTCACGACACTCATGACCCGCTTTTGTGCGGGAGAAGACAGCTGGCTGGCTCGCAGCAATAACATATCAAAGAACCATGGTACTTCGGATACCAAGGATGGCAATGGCAGGTCACGTCGCAACAAACATAAGCGCATCATTAACAGCGACAATACCGAGGATACGACAGTCAATGCCGGATTCAAAGGCTCTAAACCCGGTCAGCGGAAATAGCCATTCAAAAGAAGCACTCCGGGCCCGTCCAGTTTGGACCGTATACTCGATCGCTCGTGCCAAATACACGGCACCCCCGACAAACCAGCCAACCACACCAACAGGGGTTGTTGGGTGTTCAAGCAGGCCGGCAAGATAAATGCCGAAAACAAAGATAAGGGGTCACATAGCGATGACGAGGAGGAGCCCTGACAGCCGAACACCGGAGGACAGAAGAGGTTCCCCCCACAAGTGCGGACGGTGAACATGATATACGCAACCCACATCCCCAAGAGGGAGCGGAAGTGTGTGCTCAGGGACGTATATGCGTTGGAGTCAGTCGTCCCAAATTTCAACCCATGGTCCTCCTATCCGATCACCTTCGATCGCAGAGACCACCCCACTAGTATCCGTCATGGTGGATTCGCCGCACTGGTCCTAGACCCAATCATTGACGGGTTTCACCTCACTCAAGTCCTAATGGATGGCGGCAGCAGCCTGAACCTGCTTTATCAGGACACAATGCGCAAAATGGGTATAGACCCCTCAAGGATCAAACCCACAAAAACGACCTTTAAAGGTGTCATACCAGGTGTAGAGGCCCATTGCATAGGCTCAGTCACACTGGAAGTGGTCTTCGGATCCCCGGATAACTTCCAAAGTGAAGAGTTAATCTTCGACATAGTCCCGTTCCGCAGTGGCTACCATGCACTACTCGGGCGAACCGCATTTGCGAGATTCAATGCGGTACCGCATTATGCATATCTCAAGCTCAAGATGCCAGGACCTCGGCGGGTCATAACAGTCAATGGAAACACAGAGCGCTCTCTCCGCACGGAGGAGCACACTGCGGCCCTCACAGCAGAAGCGCAAAGCAGCCTCTCAAGGCAATCCACTAGTTTGGCGATTAAGGACCCGGACACCTTCAAGCGCGCCCGGAGTAATCGGCAACTTGACCGCCTCGCGCGTTCCAAGCTCGCATAGCAGTACGACCCCCACCCCGGTCCCAGCCAAACGGCGAAATCCGTGCCACGCGTACATAATTACGCATTAAAAATACCATGGGCACAGGTGGGGAGGGGGGCACAACTACGACACACCCCAAGACGCGGCTTAAACCGCACTAGGGGCCTCCCGCTTTGTTATTTTTCTCTTTCAGGATTTTAATCTCTGGAAACCCTGTCCGGCAGCATGATTGCCGAACACATGATGCAGCAACCAAGGAGGCAGAGAGCTACGTCACACCACGGAACTCCCAGGTGGATTACGATAACGAGTGAAATACTTGCTTTAATACTATTCCTCAGCTTGCCCTTGGAAGGGACATGTCAAATAGTCCTACTTTTTGCTTATCGCACTACTTTATCACTCTGCTCTAACACACCTTTTTGAATAAAAAAATGCATAGCATTAAGACTATTATTGCATTCTTCCTTTACATATATATGTTCATTCATGACATCTAGCACCCGTACACTCTGGTACGGCCAATACGCCAGGGGCTTAAGCATACCCCATAATGCGGCGTGAGAAGTCCGAACACTTTCGACAGTGCGGCACCCCAAACTTATAACATTATATGCATCAGCTCCGAATCATGTCTTGGGTCAATAGTTGGGTTTGCCCGGCTCCCATGTTTTGTTACCTTACGTTCCGCTATATCGGCTAAGGTAGCACTGGGAGAACTACTACGATTGTGCCCCGGTTCTGCTGGGCTAAGCACCTTAGTAGAGAAAGCTAAAACTGACTGTCATGATAAGGCGAGAGACTGGTCGCTGTTCGAGAGGTTTCAAGTTCCTAAAGACTTATGCCGCTTAGAGCGAGGAGTCGGCCCTGTCTAGCTTAAGGCATGCATCGCGCCCCAAATTTGGCCTTTCGAATACTAGGGGCTTCGCCGAAATTTAAAATTATAGAATTATATGGCTAAGTGAGAGTGATAACGCATTATAGTCCGATTGCCTTGTTCGTTGTGCTGAGCACCTCCCTCGAAGGACCCAACAATGGGAACAAGAGTGCTCAGGTTTATCCCGAACACCCCAGCACTCGTGGCATGGGGGCAGAAGCCGACGACTAGCCATCTCCCAGATTTGATAAACAGCCGAACATAAGGCAATATTTTAAATTCAAACAAGCGTTGCATAGCGCATATGAACAAGTTTTCATAATACAAGATTACACGAGCAAGTTTACTCCAATATTACATCTTTCGCACACTCGTCCGCTACAAGATGGGCACCCTTCAGGACACCCTCATAGTACATCTCGAGGTGGCGATGCTCCTTGCCCTGCGGTGGCCCTTCCTTCACCAGCTTCACGGCATCCATCTTGGCCCAGTGCACCTTCGCACGGGCGAAAGCCCGGCGTGCACCTTCGATGCAGACGGACCGCTTGATGACTTCCAGCCGTGGGCAGGCATCCACAAGACGCCTCACCAGGCCGAAGTAGCTGTTGGGAAGGGCGTCACCAGGCCACATCCGGACTATAAAGCCCTTCATGGCCTGTTCGGCCGCCTTGTGCAGCTCGACCAGTTGCTTCAGCTGGTCGCTCAGAGGCATCAGGTGTTCGGTCTCAGTATACTGAGACCAGAAAAACTTCTCCGTTGAGCTTCCCTCCTCGGCCTGGTAAAACTGTGCGGCATCCGACACGCTGCGGGGCAAATCTGCGAATGCTCCTGGAGAGCCCCGGACTCGGGTAAGTAACAAGTAATTTACTTTCACATGCTTGCTTTGCATATTGAATGCCTTACCCACCGCTATCTTGTTCATCGCATCAATCTCCTGGAGGGCCTTTTGGGCCTAAGCCTTGGCATTCTTTGCGCTCTTGAGGGCTGTGGCAAGCTCGGACTCTCGCGTCTTCAAGTCAAGCTCCAACGCCTCGTGCTTCGTCACGAGAGCGTGGAGCTCTTGCTGCACCTCGCCCACCCGTGCCTCCTGCCTTTCCCGCTCGGTGCGCTCCTTGGCCGCTTTGTTTTCGGCCTTGGATAGCGCTTGCTTCAAGGTCGCCACCTCGGTCATGGCCCCTGGCAAATTTACGATGATCCTGTCATTTTGCAATCGCATTCTTTTTATATATATCCATAGACTAGGTACTACTTACCTTTGTTCTCCTCGAGCTGCCTCTTAGCAAGGCCGAGCTCTTTCTTGGACCCTTCAAGGTCCTGCTTCAGTACGGCGACCTCCGCAGTTAGTGCGACAGAGGTCAGCAGCGAAGCCTGCATACGCATATAGACATACTTATATTAGACTCCTGCAGATATTAGTTGATCCTCTATTCGGTTTTTCTTTTTGAACACCAAACAAAGCATCAGGGGCTACTGTCTATGCGGTAATATTTTTCCTATATTTCAAATACTTACCTCAAAGCCTGTTAGAAGGCTGGCACAGGCTTCAGTTAGTCCGCTCTTGGCGGACTGAACCTTCTGGATCACCGCACTCATAATAGTGCGGTGCTCTTCGTCGATGGAAGCGCTGCGAAGAGCTCCCAGCAGATTGTCCGGTGCCTCTGGATGGACAGAGGTCACCGGCACAGGCGTCTTGCCCCTTTTGGAAGGAGGCCGCCTGTCTGAGTCCGGAACCACTGGAGGTTCCGGCGTGGTGTTCGGCTGAGGGCCGAACTCGGAGCCCTCGGGAGCCTCCCTCCCTCTGCTCCTGGAGTCCGGAAGGTCGCCTTGAGGCGCCTCCGGGATTGTCTCCCCTCGACCCGGTGCCTCTTGATACAATACCTCGGCATTGTCCATAGGGCAAGGGGAGGTGGCGGTCGGAAGTGGATCGCTATCCATATGCGACGAGTCCAAGGAGCCGCCCGACGAAGATACGTCGATACGGGCTTGGGGCGGTCTGCATAATCATATTCAGCGTTAGGGGAAGCAGTGCGACAAAGGTATGCTATGAGTTACTCTGGTATCCGAATACTTACGACTTCACCAGGGGCTTGGCCCTGAGCAGCCACTCGTCTTCTCCTTCGGCGGCGGCGGTGGAGTAGTCCGGAAGGAGGGTCCTCCCCTTCTTGGACCCTTCGCCCCCCAGTCGGGGCGGCCTTCCTTTTCTTGTCTCCCCCGACTGAAGGGGGAGCATCTTCATCTTCCTCCTCATCTTCGGGGGAGGAGTGCGTCGCGGAGTTATCGGACGATGAGTCTGATACCACCTGGTGCCGGGAACTATTTAGGGTTCCCTTGGCCTTCTTGGTCTTCTCCGGCACCTTGTAAGGAGCTGGAGTCATCATCTCCGTCAGGAGAGTGTCCGCAGTGTCTTCGGGCTGAGGGGCCGGACAGTTAATCTGCCCCGACGTCTCCACCCAGTCCTGTCAAAGGCATGGAGCTCAGACCCCGCACATGGTTAAGCTAGGGGAAATAAATATCCTACCGGATGTATAGAACTCACCAAATGCGCTAGGCGCTTCGCGCTTAGCCCGCGGTCCTCGGTAAGAGAAGGAGGGACCTCGGCACCCTTGAACAACACCCTCCAGACGTCCTTGTGCGTCGTGTCGAAGAGCTCTCTTAGAGTCTGGTGCCGGGCTGGGTCGAACTCCCATAATTTAAAATCCCGTTGTTGACACGGGAGGATCCGACGGAAGAACATGACCTGGACTATGTTGACAAGCTTGAGCTTCTTGCTTGCCACATTCCGGATACATTTCTGGAGTCCGTCCAGCTCCACCGATGAACCCCAGGACAGGCCCTTCTCTTTCCAGGAGGTGAGCCGCGTGGGGATTCCTGATCGAAACTCGGGGGCCACCACCCAGTTGGTGTCGCGTGGCTCGATGATGTAGAACCACGCCGATTGCCATCCCTTTATGGTCTCCATGAAGGAGCCTTCGAGCCATATAACATTGGGCATCTTTCCCACCATGGCTCCACCGCATTCCTCTTGTTGGCCTCCCACCACCTTCGGCTTGATATTGAAGGTCTTCAGCCACATGCCGAAGTGGGGCCGGATGCGGAGGAAAGCCTCACACACGATGATGAACGCCGAAATGTTGAGGATGAAGTTCGGGGCCAGATCATGAAAGTCCAGCCCGTAGTAGAACATGAGACCGCGGATGAATGGATGGAGGGGAAACCCCAGTCCGCGGAGGAAGTGGTGGAGGAAGACTACCCTCTCGTGAGGTTCCGGGGTGGGGACGATCTGCCCCACAGCGGGTAGCCGATGCGCGATATTCACGGATAAGTATCTGGCTCTGCGCAGCTTTTTGATGTGTCCCTCCATGACGTAGGAAGCCATCCACTTTCCTCCCGCTCCGGACATGTTTCGAGAAGGTTGAGGAGAAGGATGTGGACTTGGGCGTTGGAGCTCGGGTGTGCGAGAATGGATGAGCAAGGAGGAAGAAGGCATGGTTAGAAAAAGGATAAACCTTACCCCTTTATAAGGGCAGCCGAAACTATGCGCCCCCACTAGCCTGGTAAAACTCGCTTATCCCCCAAGCGCCATAATTGATGGCGCGGTTGGGTTACCCATGCCCATATTGATGAGAATCCCGTAATAAGGGGGACACGATCTCTGCTTTGACAAGACGTGTCAAGAAACCGCCTCGCATTATGTGTGGGGCTAGTTAAAGGAAACAGTTCGAATAATCACCGGGCCACGGCATGATGTCATGTTGCCGAAACATGTCAGTAGATTAGGTTTGTGGAAATATCATTCTCTCTACGGTGGTATGTGGAACTTATTTTGTAGGGTCGGACACTATCCTTGTATTCAAATTCTTCCGTGGTGTATTCGGAGGAGGAACCCGCCTTGCAATGTCGAAGACAACACTGCGCGCCGGACTCATCATCATTGAAGCCTGGTTCAGGGGCTACTGTGGGAGTCCTGGATTAGGGGGTCTCCGGACAGCCGGACTATATCCTTTGGCCGGACTGTTGGACTATGAAGATACAAGATTGAAGACTTCGTCTCTTGTCCGGATAGGACTCTACTGGGCATGGAAGGCAAGCTAGGCAATACGGATATGTATATCTCCTCCTTTGTAACCGACCTTGTGTAACCCTAGCCCCCTCCGGTGTCTATATAAACCGGAGGGTTTTAGTCCGTAGGACAACATACAATCATACCATAGGCTAGCTTCTAGGGTTTAGCCTCTCCGATCTCGTGGTAGATCAACTCTTGTAATACTCATATCATCAAGAATAAATCAAGCAGGACATAGGGTTTTACTTCCATCAAGAGGGCCCGAACCTGGGTAAAATATTGTGTCCCCTGCCTCCTGTTACCATCCGCCTTAGACGCACAGTTCGGGACCCCCTACCCGAGATCCGCCGGTTTTGACACCGACAGCCCCCTCCATTTTCGGGCGAAACCCTAGCCTTCCTCTTCCTCCGCGCTGATGGACGCGTCCGCATGCACAGGACACGTCCAGCCACCGCTGATACGTCTCCATCGTATCTACTTTTCCAAACACTTTTGACATTGTTTTGGACTCTAACTTGCATGATTTGAATGGAACTAATGAAGGAAATGTGCCCTAGAGGCAATAAGAAAGTTGTTATTTATATTTCCTTATATCATGATAAAGGTTTATTATTCATGCTAGAATTGTATTAACCGGAAACTTAGTACATGTGTGAATACATAGACAAACAGAGTGTCACTAGTTTGCCTCTACTTGACTAGCTCGTTGAATCAATGATGGTTATGTTTCCTAACCATGGACATGAGTTGTCATTTGATTAACGGGATCACATCATTAGAGAATGATGTGATTGACTTGACCCATCCGTTAGCTTAGCACGATGATCATTTAGTTTGTTGCTATTGCTTTCTCCATAATTATACATGTTCCTATGACTATGAGATCATGCAACTCCCGAATACCGGAGGAACACTTTGTGTGCTACCAAACGTCACAACATAACTGGGTGATTATAAAGGTGCTCTACAGGTGTCTCCGATGGTGTTTGTTGAGTTGGCATGGATCAAGATTAGGATTTGTCACTCCGATTGTCGGAGAGGTATCTCTGGGCCCTCTCGGTAATGTACATCACAATAAGCCTTGCAAGCAATGTAGCTAATGAGTTAGTTACGGGATGTTACATTACGGAATGAGTAAAGAGACTTGCCGATAATGAGATTGAACTAGGTATTGAGATACCGACGATCGAATCTCGGGCAAGTAACATACCGATGACAAAGGGAACAACGTATACCGTTATGCGGTTTGACCGATAAAGATCTTCGTAGAATATGTAGGAGCCAATATGAGCATCCAGGTTCCGCTATTGGTTATTGACCGGAGACATGTCTTGGTCATGTCTACATAGTTCTCGAACCCGTAGGGCCCGCACGCTTAACGTTCGGTGATAATCGGTAATATGAGTTTAGGTGTTTTGATGTACCGAAGGTAGTTCAGAGTCCTGGATATGATCACGGACATGACGAGGAGTCTCGAAATGGTCGAGACATAAAGATCGATATATTGGATGACTATGTTTGGACTTTGGAAGGGTTCCGGGCAAGTTCGGATGAATACCGGAGTACCAGGGGGTTACTGGAACCCCTCGGGGACTGTAATGGGCCTTAGTGGAGAAGAGGAGGGGCGTCCAGGGCAGGCCGCGCGCCCCCTCCCCCTCTAGTCTGAATTGGACAAGGAAGGGGGGGGGCGCCCCCCTTTTTCCTTCCTCGTCTCTCCTCCTTCCTTCCCTCCTACTCCTACTCTTGGAAGGGTTGGAGTCCTCCTCCCGATGGGAGCAGGACTCCCCTTGGGGCGCGCTTAGGAGGCCGACCTCCTCCCCCTCCTCCACTCCTTTATATACGGGGAGGGGGGCACCCCATATACACACAAGTAGATCATTGATCTTTTAGCCGTGTGCGGTGCCCCCCTCCACCATAATCCACCTCGGTTATATTGTAGCGTTGCTTAGGCGAAGCCCTATTCCGGTAGCATCATCATCACCATCATCACGCCGTCATGCTGACAAAACTCTGCCTTGAAGGTCTACTGGATCGTGAGTTCGCGGGACGTCACCGAGCTGAACGTGTGCAGATCGCGAAGGTGCCGTACCTTCGGTGCTAGATCGGTCGATCGTGAAGACGTACGACTACATCAACCGCGTTGTCATAAGCTTCCGCTTACGGTCTACTAGGGTACGTATACGATACTCTTCCCTCTCGTTGCTATGCATCACCATGATCTTGCGTGTGCGTAGGATTTTTTTGAAATTATTGCGTTCCCCAACAGTGGCATCCAAGCCAGGTTTATGCGTAGATGTTATATGCACGAATAGAACACAAAGGAGTTGTGGGCGTGTGTATATACGTATTGCTTGCCGTCACTAGTTGATTCTTGATTCAGCGGCATTGTTGGATGAAGCGGCCCAGACCGACATTACGCGTACGCTTACGCGAGACTGGTTCTACCGATGTGCTTCGCACACAGGTGGCTAGTGGGTGTCCGTTTCTCCAGCTTTAGTTGAATCGGATTCAATGAACAAGGTTCTTTCTGAAGATCAAAAAGCAATCACTATACCGTGTTGTGGTTTTTGATGCGTAGGTAAGAACGGTTCTTGTTCAGCCCGTAACAGCCACGTAAAACTTGCAACAACAAAGTAGAGGACGTCTAACTTGTTTTTGCAGGGCATGTTGTGATGTGATATGGTCAAGACATGATGCTAAATTTTATTGTATGAGATGATCATGTTTTGTAACACTGTTATCGGCAACTGGCAGGAGCCATATGGTTGTCGCTTTATTGTATGAAATGCAATCGCCATGTAATTGCTTTACTTTATCTCTAAGCGGCAGCGATAGTCATAGAAGCAATAGTTAGCGAGACGACAATGATGCTTTGATGAAGATCAAGGTGTCAAGCCGGTGACGATGGTGATCAGGACGGTGCTTTGGAGATGGAGATCAAAGGCACAAGATGATGATGGCCATATCATATCACTTATATTGATTGCATGTGATGTTTATCTTTTATGCATCCTATTTTGCTTAGTTCGGCGGTAGCATTATAAGATGATTTCTCGCTAAATTTCAAGGTATAAGTGTTCTCCCTGAGTATGCACCATTGCTACAGTTCGTCGTGCCAAGACACCACGTGATGATCGGGTGTGATAAGCTCTATGTTCACATACAATGGGTGCAAGCCAGTTTTGCACACGCAGAATACTCGGGTTAAACTTGACGAGCCTAGCATATGCAGATATGGCCTCAGAACACTGGAGACCAAAAGGTCGAGCGTGAATGATATAGTAGATATGATCAACATAGTGATGTTCACCATTGAAAACTACTCCATCTCATGTGATGATCGGACATGGTTTAGTTGATATGGATCACGTGATCACTTAGATGATTAGAGAGATGTCTATCTAAGTGGGAGTTCTTAAGTAATTTGATTAATTGAACTTTAATTTATCATGAACTTAGTACCTGATAGTATTTTGCATGTCTATGTTGTTGTAGATAGATGGCCCATGCTGTTGTTTCGTTGAATTTTAATGCGTTCCTAGAGAAAGCTAAGTTGAAAGATGATGGTAGCAATTACACGGACTGGGTCCGTAACTTGAGGATTATCCTCATTGCTGCACAGAAGAATTGCATCCTGGAAGCATCGCTAGGTGACAAACCCACTGCAGGAGCAACGCCAGATGTTATGAACACCTGGCAAAGCAAAGCTGATGACTACTCGATAGTTCAGTGTGCCATGCTTTACGGCTTAGAACCGGGACTTCAACAACATTTTGAACGTCATGGAGCATATGAGATGTTCTAGGAGTTGAAGTTAATATTTCAAGCAAATGCCCGGATTGAGAGATATGAAGTATCCAATAAGTTCTATAGCTGCAAGATGGAGGAGAATAGTTATGTCAGTGAACATATACTCAGAATATTTGGGTACCACAACCACTTGACTCAATTGGGAGTTAATCTTCCTAATGATAGTGTCATTGGCAGAGTTCTTCAATCACCGCCACCAAGCTACAAGAGCTCCGTGATGAACTATAATATGCAAGGGATGGATAAGACGATTCCCGAGCTCTTCGCAATGCTAAAGGCTGCGGAGGTAGAAATCAAGAAGGAGCATCAAGTGTTGATGGTCAACAAGACCAATAGTTTCAAGAAAAAAGGTAAAGGGAAGAAGGGGAACTTCAAGAAGAACAGCAAGCCAGTTGCTGCTCAAGTGAAGAAACCCAAGTTTGGACCTAAGCCTGAGACTGAGTGCTGCTACTGCAAAGGAACTGGTCACTGGAAGCGGAACTGCCCCAAGTATTTGGCGGAGAAGAAGGATGGAAAAGTGAAAGGTATATTTGATATACATGTTATTGATGTGTACCATACTAATGCTCACAATAGTGCCTGAGTATTTGATACTGATTCAATTGCTAACATTTGCAACTCGAAACAGGGGCTACGGATTAAGCGAAGATTAGCTAAGGATGAGGTGACGATGCGTGTGGGAAATGGTTTCAAAGTCGACGTGATCGCCGTCGGCACGATACCTCTACATCTACCTTCAGGATTAGTATTAGACCTAAATAATTGTTATTTGGTGCCAGCGTTGAGCATGAACATTATATCTGGATCTTGTTTGATGTGATATGGTTATTCATTTAAATTAGAGAATACCGGTTGTTCTATTTATATGAGTAATATCTTTTATGGTCATGCACCTCTAACGAGTGGTCTATTTTACTAAATCTTGATAGTTGTGATACACATGTTCATAGTATTGAAGCCAAAAGATGCAGAGTTGATAACGATAGTGAAACTTATTTGTGGCACTGCCGTTTAGGTCATATTGGTGTAAAGCGCATGAAGAAACTCCATTCTGATGGACTTCTGGAATCACTTGATTATGAATCACTTGGTACTTGCGAACCATGCCTCATGAGCAAGATGACTAAAACTCCGTTCTGCGGAACAATGGAGCGAGCAACAGAGTTATTGGAAATCATACATACTGATGTGTGTGGTCCAATGAACATTGAAGCTCGCGGCGGATACCGTTATTTTCTCACCTTCATAGATGATTTGAGCAGATATGGGTATATCTACTTAATGAAACATAAGTCTGAAACATTTGAAAAGTTCAAAGAATTTCACAGTGAAGTGGAAAATCATCGTAACAAGAAAATCAAGTATCTACGATCTGATCATGGAGGCGAATATTTGAGTTATGAGTTTGGACTTCATTTGAAACAATGTGGAATAGTTTCGCAGCTCACGCCACCTGGAACACCACAGCGTAATGGTGTGTTCGAACGTCGTAATCATACTTTACTAGATATGGTGTGATCTATGATGTCTCTCACTGATTTACCGCTATCGTTTTGGGTCACGCTTTAGAGACAGCTGCATTCACGTTAAATAGGGCACCATCTAAATCCGTTGAGACGACACCTTATGAACTATGGTTTGGAAAGAAACCCAAATTGTCGTTTCTTAAAGTTTGGGGCTGCGATGCTTATGTGAAAAAGCTTCAACCTGATAAGCTCGAACCCAAATCAGAGAAATGTGTCTTCATAGGATACCCAAAGGAGATTGTTGGGTACACTTTCTATCACAGACCCTAAGGCAAGATATTCGTTGCTAAGCATGGACCCTTTCTAGAGAAGGAGTTTCTCTCGAAAGAAATGAGTGGGAGGAAAGTAGAACTTGATGAGGTAAATGTACCTTCTCCCTTATTGGAAAGTAGTTCATCACTGAAATCAGTTCTAGTGATTCCTACACTAGTAAGTGAGGAAGCTAATGATGATGATCATGAAACTTCTGATGAAGTTACTACCGAACCTCGTAGGTCAACCAGAGTAAGATCCACACCAGAGTGGTATGGTAATCCTATTCTAGAAGTCATGTTACTTGGCCATGATGAACCTACGAACTAGGAGGAAGCGATGATGAGCCCAGATTCCGCAAAATGGCTTGAAGCCATGAAATCTAAGATGGGATCCATGTATGAGAACAAAGTATGGACTTTGGTTGACTTGCCCGATGATCGGCAAGCCATAGAGAATAAATGGATCTTCAAGAAGAAGACTGACACTGACGGTAATGTTAATGTCTACAAAGGTTGACTTGTTGCGAAAGGTTTTCGACAAGTTCAAGGAGTGACTATGATGAGACCTTCTCACCCGTAGCGATGCTTAAGTCCGTCCGAATCATGTTAGCAATTGCCGCATTTTATGATTATGAAATTTGGCAAATGGATGTCAAAACTGCATTCCTTAATGGATACCTTAAAGAAGAGTTGTATATGATGCAACCAGAAGGTTTTGTCGATCCAAAAGGTGCTAACAAAGTGTGCAAGCTCCAGCAATCCATTTATAGACTGGTGCAAGCCTGTCGGAGTTGGAATATATGCTTTGATAGTTTGATCAAAGCATATGGTTTTATACAGACTTTTGGAGAAGCCTGTATTTACAAGAAAGTTAGTGGGAGCTCTGTAGCATTTCTGATATTATATGTGGATGACATATTGTTGATCAGAAATGATACTGAATTTCTGAATATCATAAAAGGATACTTGAATAAGAATTTTTCAATGAAAGACCTCGGTGAAGCTGCTTATATATTGGGCATCAAGATCTATAGAGATAGATCAAGACGCTTAATTGGACTTTCACAAAGCACATACCTTGATAAAGTTTTTAAGAAGTTCAAAATGGATCAGGCAAAGAAAGGGTTCTTGCCTATATTACAAGGTGTGAAGTTGAGTCAGACTCAATGCCCGACCACTGCAGAAGATAGAGAGAAAATGAAAGGTGTTCCCTATGCTTCAGCCATAGGCTCTATCATGTATGCAATGCTGTGTACCAGACCTGATGTGTGCCTTGCTATAAGTTTAGCATGGAGGTACCAAAGTAATCTAGGAGTGGATCACTGGACAGCGGTCAAGAACATCCTGAAATACCTGAAAAGGACTAAGGATATATTTCTCGTATATGGAGGTGACAAATAGCTCGTCGTAAATGGTTACGTCGATGCAAGCTTTGACACTGATCCAGATGACTCTAAGTCACAGACCGGATATGTGTTTTTTATTAAATGGAGGAGCTGTCAGTTGGTGCAGTTCCAAGCAGAGCGTCGTGGCGGGATCTACGTGTGAAGCGGAATACATAGCTGCTTCAGAAGCAGCAGATGAAGGATTATGGATGAAGGAGTTCATATCCGATCTAGGTGTCATATGTAGTGCATCGGGTCCAATGAAAATCTTTTGTGACAATACTGGAGCAATTGCCTTGGCAAAGGAATCCAGATTTCACAAGAGAACCAAGCACATCAAGAGACGCTTCAATTCCATCCGCGATCAAGTCAAGGAGGGAGACATAGCGATTTGCAAGATACATACGGATCTGAATGTTGCAGACCCGTTGACTAAGCCTCTCTCACAAGCAAAACATGATCATCAGCAAGACTCCATGGGTGTTAGAATCATTACAATGTAATCTAGATTATTGACTCTAGTGCAAGTGGGAGACTGAAGGAAATATGCCCTAGAGGCAATAATAAATTTGTTATTTATATTTCCTTATATCATGATAAAGGTTTATTATTCATGCTAGAATTGTATTAACCGGAAACTTAGTACATGTGTGAATACATAGACAAACAGAGTGTCACTAGTTTGCCTCTACTTGACTAGTTCGTTGAATCAATGATGGTTATGTTTCCTAACCATAGACATGAGTTGTCATTTGATTAACGGGATCACATCATTAGAGAATGATGTGATTGACTTGACCCATCCGTTAGCTTAGCACGATGATTGTTTAGTTTGTTGCTATTGCTTTCTCCATAACTATACATGTTCCTATGACTATGAGAACATGCAACTCCCGAATACCGGAGGAACACTTTGTGTGCTACCAAATGTCACAACGTAACTGGGTGATTATAAAGGTGCTCTAGAGGTGTCTCCGATGGTGTTTGTTGAGTTGGCATGGATCAAGATTAGGATTTGTCACTCCGATTGTCGGAGAGGTATCTCTGGGCCCTCTCGGTAATGTACATCACAATAAGCCTTGCAAGCAATGTAGCTAATGAGTTAATTACAGGATGTTACATTATGGAATGAGTAAAGAGACTTGCCAGTAACGAGATTGAACTAGGTATTGAGATACCGACGATCAAATCTCGGGCAAGTAACATACCGATGACAAAGGGAACAATGTATACCGTTATGTGGTTTGACCGATAAAGATCTTCGTAGAATATGTAGGAGCCAATATGAGCATCCAGGTTCTGCTATTGTTTATTGACCGGAGACATGTCTCGGTCATGACTACATAGTTCTCGAACCCATAGGGTCCGCACGCTTAACGTTCGGTGACGATCGGTAATATGAGTTTATGTGTTTTGATGTACCGAAGGTAGTTCGGAGTCCCGGATATGATCACGGACATGACGAGGAGTCTCGAAATGGTTGAGACATAAAGATCGATATATTGGATGACTATGTTTGGACTTCGGAAGGGTTCCGGGCAAGTTCGGATGAATATCAGAGTACCGGGGGTTACCGGAACCCCTCGGGGAGTGTAATGGGCCTTAGTGGAGAAGAGGAGGGGCGACCAGGGCAGGCCGCACGCCCCCTCCCCCTCTAGTACGAATTGGACAAGGAAGGGGGGGGGGGTGGCGCCCCTTTTTCCTTCTCCCTCTCTCCTCCTTCCTTCCTTCCCTCCTACTCCTACTCTTGGAAGGGTTGGAGTCCTACTCCCGGTGGGAGTAGGACTCCCCTTGTGGCGTGCCTAGGAGGCCGGCCTCCTCCCCCTCGCCCACTCCTTTATATACGAGGGAGGGGGCACCCCATAGACAAACAAGTTGATCATTGATCTTTTAACCGTGTGCGGTGCCCCCCACCATAATCCACCTCGGTTATATCGTAGCGGTGCTTAGGCGAAGCCCTGTTCTGGTAGCATCATCATCATCGTCATCACACCGTCGTGCTGACGAAACTCTCTCTCGAAGCTCTACTAGATCGTGAATTCACGGGACGTCACCGAGCTGAACGTGTGCAGATCGCGGAGGTGCCGTACCTTCGGTGCTAGATCGGTCGATCGTGAAGACGTACGACTACATCAACCGCGTTGTTATAACGCTTCCGCTTACGGTCTACGAGGGTACATAGACGATACTCTTCCCTCTCGTTGCTATGCATCACCATGATCTTGCGTGTGCGTAGGATTTTTTTTGAAATTACTGCGTTCCCCGACAACTAACCTGGACTGACACTGTTTTTTTGTGCAGAAATAAAAGTTCTCGGAATGACCTGAAACTTCACGGAGAATATTTTTGGAATATATAAAAAATACTGGCGAAAGAATCAATGTCAGGGGGCCACCCTGTCCACGAGGGTGGGGGGCGCGCCCACCCCCCTAGGGCACCCCCTGTCTCGTGGCCCCCCTGATGGTCCACTGACCTCAACTCCAACTCTATATATTCACATTCGGGGAGAAAAAAAATCATGGAGAAGGATTCATCACGTTTTACGATACGAAGCCGCCGCCAAGCCCTAATCTCTCTCGGGAGGGCTGGTCTGGAGTTCGTTCGGGGCTCCGAAGAGGGGAATCCGTCGCCATCGTCATCATCAACCTTCCTCCATCACCAATTTCATGATGCTCATCGCCGTGCGTGAGTAATTCCGTCATAGGCTTGCTGGATGGTGATGGGTTGGATGAGATTTATCATGTAATCGAGTTAGTTTTGTTAGAGTTTGATCCCTAGTATCCATTATGTTCTGAGATTGATGTTACTATGACTTTGCTATGCTTAATGCTTGTCACTAGGGCCCGAGTGCCATGATTTCAGATCTGAACCTATTATGTTTCCATGAGTATATGTGAGGTCTTAATCCTATGTTGCAAGTCAATAGTCACCTACTATGAGTTATGATCCGGTACCCCGAAGTGACAATAATCGGGACCACTCCCGGTGATGACTATAGTTTGAGGAGTTCATGTATTCACTGTGTTAATGCTTTGTTCCGGTACTCTATTAAAAGGAGGCCTTAATATCCCTTAGTTTCCAATAGGACCGCACTGCCACGGGAGGGTAGGACAAAAGATGTTATGCAAGGTCTTTTCCATTAGCACGTATGAATATATTCAGAATACATGCCTACATTACATTGATGAACTGGAGCTAGTTCTGTGTCACCCTATGTTATAACTGTTGCATGAGGAATCGCATCTGACATAATTATCCATCACTGATCCATTGCCTATGAGCTTTTCACATATTGATCTTTGCTTAGTTACTTTTCCGTTGCCACTTTTACAATCACTACAAAACCAATACTATTACTTTTGCCACCGTTACCGTTACTTCCATATTAGTTTGCTACTAAATACTTTGCTGCAGATATTAAGTCTTTCAGGTGCGGTTGAATTGACAACTCAACTATTAATACTTGAGAATATTCTTTGGCTCCCTTCCTGTCGAATCAATAAATTTGGGTTGAATACTCTACCCTCGAAAACTGTTGCGATCCCCTATACTTGTGGGTTATCAAGACTATTTTCTGGCGCCGTTGCCGGGGAGCATAACTCTATTCTTTGAGTCACTTGGGATTTATATCTATTGATCACTATGAGGAACTTGAAAGATGAAAGAACCAAGATTTTTCCCTCAACTACGAGGGGAGGTAAGAACTGCCATCTAGCTCTGCACTTGATTCACCTTCTGTTTTGAGTAAACTTGCGACACCTACTCCTGCTATTTATTCTGATATGTCGCATGTTATTGATGATGCCATTTCTGCTTTGCATGATGCTTATGATGAAACTACTTCTATGCTTGATAATACTGTGCCATTAGGTGAATTTCTTGATGAAAAACTTGCTAGGGTTAGAGAGAATGAAATTATTGAAACTGATAATATTGATGAAAGTGATGATGAAGATTCTCCCCTAGATATGAATTACCTGTTGTGCCTGAGGGTTATGTTATGGATGAAGAAACTGGTAGAGACTTTTTAGCTTGCAATGATAGATATGATCTTAAGAAACTGTTAGCTAAGCTGAAAGAAAAGTCTTTGAATGCTAGAATGAAATATGACCTTGCTTTTGCTACTTCACCTATCTGTATTTCTGATAAGGATTATGATTTCTCTGTCGATCCTGAGTTAATCACTTTGGTTGAATCTGATCCTTTTCATGGCTATGAATCTGAAACTGTTGTGGCACATCTTACTAAATTAAATGATATAGCCACCCTGTTCACTAATGATGAGAAAACTCGCTATTACTTTATCCTTAAGTTATTTCCATTCTCATTAAAGGGTGATGCTAAAACATGGTTTAATTCTCTTGATCCTGGTTGTGTGCGTAGTCCCCAGGATATGATTTATTACTTCTCTGCTAAATATTTCCCCGCTCATAAGAAACAAGCTGCCTTAAGGGAAATATATAATTTTGTGCAAATTGAAGAAGAGTGTCTCCCAAAAGCTTGAGGGAGGCTTCTCTGATTACTTAATGCTTTGCCTGATCATCCTCTCAAGAAAAATGAAATACTTGATATCTTTTATAATGGACTAAGTGATGCTTCCAGAGACCACCTGGATAATTGTGCTGGTTGTGTTTTCAGGGAAAGAACTATTGATCAAGCTGAATTGCTACTGAATAATATGTTGAGTATTGAAAATGATTGGACACTTCCTGAACCAACTCCTAAGCCAACTCCGAAGAAAAGGGGTATTCTATTTGTCAATCCTGAAGATATGCAAGAGGCAAAGAAATCTATGAAAGAAAAAGGTATTAAAGTTGAAGATATTAAGAATTTACCACCTATCAAAGAAATATATGGTCTTGATAACCCGACACATGTAGTAAAGGTAAATTCTCTCTATAGATTTGATGAAGGTGATATTCCTTGTAATAAGTCTGCTAGCCAATGCTTGGATGAGTTTGATAATTCTATTGTTAAACAAGAAAACTTCAATGCTTATGTTGGTAGACAATTGAAACGCAATGCTTATATGATTGAACACTTGAGTGATTATATGTCTAGAGTTAAGGGTGAACTTAAACTTATTAGTAAACATGCTTCTATGGTTACCACTCAAGTAGAACAAGTACTTAAGGCTCAGAATGATTTGCTCAATGAATTAGGTAATAAGAAAAATGATAATGCTATTAGAGTTGTGACTAGAGGGGGTAAAATGACTCAGGAACCTTTGTATCCTGAGGGCCACCCTAAGAGAATTGAGCAAGATTCTTAGAGAACTAATTTTGATGCACCTAGTTCTTCTAAGAAGAAGAAAAAGAAAAATGATAGAACTTTGCATGCCTCTAGTGAACCTGTTGTTGACACACCTGAGAATCCCAATGATATTTCTATTTCTCATGCTGAAACACAATCTGGTAATGAACATGAACCTAGTGATAATGTTAATGATGATGTTCATGTTGATGCTCAACCTAGCAATGGCAATGATGTAGAGATTGAACCTGCTGTTGATCTTGATAACCCACAATCAAAGAATCAACGTTATGATAAGAGAGACTTCATTGCTAGGAAGCACGATAAAGAAAGAGAACCATGGGTTCAGAAACCCTTGCCCTTTCCTCCTAAACCATCCAAGAAAAAGGATGATGAGGATTTTGAGCGCTTTGCTGAAATGATTAGACCTATCTTTTTGCGTATGCATTTGACTGATATGCTTAAAATGAATCCTTATGCTAAGTACATGAAAGATATTGTCACAAATAAAAGAAAGATACCGAAAGCTGAAATTTCCACCATTCTTTCTAATTATACTTTTAAGGGTGGAATACCAAAGAAACTTGGAGATCCAGGAGTACCAACTTTACCATGCTCCACTAAAAGAAACTATGTTAAAACTGCTTTATGTGATCTTGGAGCCGGTGTTAGTGTTATGCCTCTCTCTTTATATCGTAGACTTGATTTGAATAAGCTGACACCTACTGAAATATCTTTGCAAATGGCTGATAAATCAACTGCTATACCTGTCGGTATTTGTGAGGATGTGCCTGTTGTGGTTGCAAACGTTACCATTTTAACGGACTTTGTTATTCTTGATATTCCCGAGGATGATAGTATGTCTATTATTCTTGGTAGACCCTTTTTGAATACCGCAGGGGCTGTTATTGATTGCAACAAAGGCAATGCCACTTTTCATGTTAATGGTGATGAGCATACGGTACACTTTCCGAGGAAACAACCTCAAGTCCACAGTATCAATTCTATTGGAAAAATTGCAACGATTATTATTGGAGGTTTTGAATTTCCTCTCACTACTGTCAAGAAGAAATATGATATTCTTATTGTTGGGGATGTGCATATCCCCGTTGAGGTAACTTAGTGTTATTCAAAAATTCTTCGGTTTCATGTTATTCGAAAAGAGTTTGTTAACAAGACTTGATCAACCTTGTTAGTGGATTCCTTTTGATGAGCATGAGATGGATGAAGTTAGAAATCGCAACTCTCTGTACCCTCTTTTTACTTTTTGTTATTTAGATTAATAAAGCAAAAATAGTATTTTCTGTCTGTTTTCTGAATTATCCTTGCAATAAAAAATACCCCGAAAATAAAAGTTCTCCAAATGTCCTGAAAATTTTATATGATTTTTTCTAGAATATTTATGAATTATTGACATTGAGAACACACGAGAGGGACCCACCACCTGGCCACGAGGGTCCAAGGTGCGCCCACCCCCCTAGGGCGTGCCCCCTGCCTTGTGGACTCCATGTGCCCCCCTCCACTTATTCTTGCACCTACACACTTCGTCTTCCTCCAAAAAAAATCATCCACCAGCTCAAACCCGAGTTCTAGCTCATCTTCTTGCCATTTTTGATCTCCTAGCTCAAAGCTCCATTCACAAAACTGCTTTGGGGGATTGTTCTTCGGTATGTGACTCCTCCAATGGTCCAATTAGTTTTTGTTCTAGTGCTTTATTTAATGCAAATTTTTGCTGCTTAGGTGACCCTGTTCTTGAGCTTGCATGTCAAATTTATGTGGTCAAAAGTAGTTTTAATGCATGATATGGTCTCTAGGCACTTGTAGGAGTAGTTGCTATCAATCTTGTTGAGTTTGATTCACTTTTATTTTGAGTCACTAAAAATTTCAGAGGAAGAAAAAAGTTTAGGAAAATGTACCAAGGTGGTTCCTCAAGGAAGCAAGGCCCAAGGCTCGCGATACGTGAGCCGGACAATGAACTACCAAGGAAAGCTCAAGTGCGGCCTTGTGAATGGCCGTCTGAGGAGTTCATGGTCCAGGCAGGCATCAAGGATGAATTTGACACATATGTGCGTAACGCTGATCTTGAGAGCTTCGTGTCAGATAAGTGCCGACAATACCTCTATCTAACTGATTCATTTGTGAGAAGGTTTAAATTTACATCCCCGCGCAATTCTCACACTGTTTTATTTGATCTGTATGATAAATCATATACCATGGACCTAGAAGATTTTAATATTGCTTGTAAACTCCCGTAGTGGGGAAATGTCAGTGAACCTTGCAAATCTGAATATAAAGACTTTCTTGCTAGTATTACTGTGGGGGAATCTAGGAAGATCACACAAGCTACCATAGGAAGCATTCATTTCCCTTCCATACATTATTTTGGTCTCTTCATTGGTCGATGCATTAACGGTAAATATGAGGCTTGTCACATGTGTGTTCCAGATCTTAGTGTCCTCAAGAGTTCGGTATTAGGTGATATGCAATATAACTTGGGGTCCATTGTTGCACGTAGGTTGCATCACAACAACATAAGTGGAGATTTGTTTGGTGGAATTTATGCAACTCGTGTAGCTAACTATCTTGATATAGCCATACGTGGAAATGATATTGAGTTACCTCCTGCTTACCTAGATTATAATGCCATGGTTCGCCATCAGTTTGTTGAGAGGAATGAACAATTCCTCCAGTACCGACTAATCTTTGATAGACGGCTCACCGTCCATGTTGCTCTCCCTGCTCCTACTTTCTTTGACTTTCAGGCAAAAAGGAGATATGTGATAACCATGGAGGAGGCGAACGAGTACGAGAGGAGGACAGAGGCAGCTCGCTTCCAAGCTGCAGCTCGTCAGGCAGTAGCTGCTGCATCTCAGTACGACCCCAGCTACAACTTTGGATATCCACCAGGCCATCCGTGGCTCTTGACCAACTTTGGCCAAAAGCCTAAGCTTGGGGGAGTACGTATTTCTCACCGACATTACATTCATGTTCACACGCTCATTCTAGTTGTCGGTGCTCATACTTTTTCATTGTACTATCCATGCTAGTTTATTTTCTTTTCTAGCATTCTTCTTGTGTGTTTGAAAACCTTAAGAAAAACCAAAAAAATTACTTGTAGTTTTAGCTAGTTTACTTTCCATGCTTGTAGTAGTAGTAATTAAAAAGAAAACCCAAAAAGATTTCTCCTTCTTCTTTTTCTTGTTGGGAGCTTTCCCGTGTAAATAGTTTTGTTTCTTTTCTTTTCTTTGGGGGTCAAGAGGAGTAGACCATGATGAAAATGTTGAGTGGATCTCATATGCATTATTGTTGATCTAACCAAGAGCCCATATTACCTTGTCTTCTCCTGTGTATTAAATGCTTGTCTTCTCCTGTGTATTAAATGCTTGCAGATTCCAGCTTAGTCCAATGCACGTGCACTATTATTATTATCCACACCGTTCGGTTGTGCAAGTGAAAGGCAATAATGACGATATATGATGAACTGATTGAGATGAGAAAAGCTGGTATGAACTCGACCTATCTTGTTTTTGTAAATATGATTAGTTCATCATTCCCAATTCAGCCTATTATGAATGAAACATGTTCGCAATGACAATTAGAGATTATAGTTGCTCATGCCATGCTTAATCAGCTAGGAGTTTATAATGGTTTACCTTGCGTGCCAACATGCTATTAAAATGGTTGTGATGTGGTATGATAGGGTGGTATCCTCCCTTGAACGATTCGAGTGGCTTGACTTGGCACATGCTCACGCATGTAGTTGAAACAAAATCAACATAGCCTCCATGATATTTATGTTCATGGTGAATTATATCCTACTCATGCTTGCACTCAGTGTTCATTAATTTTAATGCATGTTCATGACTGTTGTCGCTCTCTAGCTGGTCGCTTCCCAGTCTCTTTCTAGCCTTCACTTGTACTAAGCGGGAATACTACTTGTGCATCCACTTCCATAAACCCCAAAAGTTATTCCATATGAGTCCACCATACCTTCCTATATGCGGTATCTACCTGCCGTTCCAAGTAAATTTGTATGTGCCAAACTCTAAACCCTCAAACGAAATTCTGTTTTGTATGCTCGAATAGCTCATGTATCAACTAGGGCTGTATATATCTTCCATGCTAGGCGAGTTATTCTCAAGAGGAGTGGACTCTGTCGGATTTCAGGTTCCGACAAAACCCTTGAGGTTCGAACACTTGGGTGCACACGAAGATCTCCCCCTCTCTACCTCGCACACTCAACGATCTCACGGCCTAGCTTGACGGACCCAAAGAACACAAGACACAAGATTTATACTGGTTCGGGCCACCGTTGTGGTGTAATACCCTACTCCAGTGTGGTGTGGTGGATTGCTTCTTGGGCCGAGGATGAACAGTTACAATGGAAGAACAGCCTCCTGAGGAGAGGTGTTCTTATGCTTGGTGAACTTGTGAGGCTAAGGATGGAATGGCTCCGATACAAGATGAGATGCCTCCACTCCAGATCCTCCCCTAGCTATGGTGGTGGCTAGTCCTATTTATAGAGGCCCTGGTCCTCTTCCCAAATATTGAGCGGGAAGGGATCCCACAACGGCCAAATTCGAAGGGATACAACTAGTACAAGTTACCCTGACAAAAGTAGTCTTCGCTTGCCAAAGGCTCTGGTGGTGACGCCGTCTTGGGCTCCACGGTGACCTCTATCCTGCCGTCCTGCTGGTCTCGGTCTTGTTGCACCGATATGGAGACATTTGCCTGATGCCTTGGAACTCCTCGCCTGCAGTTGCCTCCTTAGCACCAAAGAGGAAACGAGGACACTGCGCTTGCTGGCGCCCGCCTAGTCTTTATCATCATGGCTTATGTCATTGGAACCCTCACGAGGTTCGCCTTGCCTTGATCTCTCCGCCCTTCGCGAGCCAGCCTGGTGAGGCCACCCCTGAGGAGGTCTTGCGTCGTCCGCCTCATGAGGCTTGGCCCCTCGCGAGGGTCTTGGGTGTTTGCTGGTGAAGATGGGTCGTACGGGGCCACTGGAGGAGCCATGCTGCGGGCCGCAGGCAGGCAAGTCTGGGGACCCTCGTTCCCAGAACACCGACAGTAGCCCCCGGGCCCAAGGCGCGCTTGGGCTTGGCTTCATGGCGAAGCCAAAGGGCAAGTGCGGAGCGCCGCGGGCCCCAACAGCTTGCGGCCTTGGTCGACGCGTGGCGATTGATTGGACATGGGCGTCCACGCTTCCCCATGCTGCCTTGGCAACTGCCCGACTTGACGGGTCCTTGCTGCATGTAGGAAAAAGATCATTATTACCTTAGATCGTGGAGGCTGGCAATTGGCCTCCCCTTGGCTATAAATGGGAGGTGGGGGGCGGAGCCCCCATCACCCGTCTCTCCTCTGCCTCTCCCGCTTCTTCTTCTTCCTTGCTCCACCGCTGGCAGCAATGCCCATGGCACCTGTGAAGAGGCTCTTAGTCGCAGAGAAGGGGAAAGCCCGCCAGGAGGGGCCTGGCTCTCCGCCGTCCAAGAGGGGGCGCGGTCGCCCCGCAAGCACACTGCAACCCCCGCCGCGGCCCCTCGCAGCCGCGGTGGCGCCTCTTCACGTGGTGGCAGCCGCCGAGGTCGCGGCATTCGTGTCCTCTTTCAAGTTCTCTCATCTTATCAAGTTTTGCCTCCCTTCAACCGGAGTGCTGTCTGAAATCTTTCTTACCCCATTGTGCCATTCTTTCAATAGTTCCGGAGGCAGTGTGTTGTTGATTTCATCAAGTATCCTCTCATCTTGTCAAGTTCATGTTCAATTCCTTCCATTTACAGTCGGAGTGCTGCCCAAATTATATCATTCTTATTCCTTCTCTATCTTGTTTTAACCGGAGTGTTGTGTCTATCATTCCTCTTCTAACCGGACTCTCATCCAAGTGCTTTCATTTTGCCAAGCTCATATTCTTTACCTTCCATTTCCAACCGGAGTGTTGTCGTAATTGATCTTTATCGTTCCTTGTACATCTCGTTTCAACCGGAGTGCTTGCATGTACTTCTTGTCCTTTGCAACCCTTTTCTTATGTCTTTCAACCTACAAGGTTCTAGTAATGTTCCTTGTTCCTCTTTTCTAACGGAGTGTTTTCAACTTCGTTCATCTCGTTGTATTCTTCTTTCAAATTGTTTAACCTCTCAAGGTTCATTGGTTTCACTCGTTTGTCAAAGAAGCAACTTAGTTTTACCTCTTCTTTCTCTTCCTTTTCCCTCCGGTGCCATTCCTAGATCTCGGGACGAGATCCTCTCGTAGTGGTGGAGTGTTGTGACGCCCCGAGACCGATGCGCCAGGTGTCTCCAGTTATTCGCTGTTGTTGCCTTGTCTGCTTGCGTGTTGCATCTTGCCATGTCATCATGCATTGCATCATCATGTTTTCAAAACTTGCATCCGCTCGCGTCTCCTCGTTCCGTCCGTTGTCCGTTCTGAGTCCAGACACACTTGCACGCGCCCGCGGCATGTCCGAAATAGTATTTTATAAGTGGCCGGAAAATATTCTCGGATTGGGTTGAAAGTTGGCGTGGTCTTATTATAGTGTAGATAGACCGCCTGTCAAGTTTCATCGCATTCGGAGTTCGTTTGATAGCCCAACCGTTAAACTATAGCGGCATTATAGCCGGTAACGTCGGACGTTTTCGGTCTCCGGAAACAGATGTCGGGCCCTCTCTCTCTCTCTTCTCCCCCTCGCAGTCTCGCCACAGCCCACCTAGTCCATCCTCCTTCCCCTCTTCGCTTCCGGAGTTGTCCGATGCGACCGCACGGTCCGAAACCCTCTCTGCACAGTGCATCGAAACCCCTCACGCGCGCGCGTCCGAAAAGCTCCCGGACCCGACCCGGACAGTCGTCACCGTTGGATCCGGATCATCCCCAAACGTCTACAAAACGTCACGTTTTCTTATTGGACTCCCTAGCCTATTCTTTCTGAACCGTCCGATTTTGATCGGATGATCCAAACTCCCTCTTTCCCTTATATTTATAGCCCAATCTCACCTAATCTAGCAAACCCATATTTCCGGTAGTGTGTCCCATCGCCGCCGCCACATTCCAAATCCTCCTCGGGTTCATCCCCGATCCAAAAATTCCCATCGAATTGCACACCCAGCCAACCAGAACCAACCACTCCTCCTGATCCACCTCGTCCTCGCGCCCGAGACCCCAGCTGAACCCAGCTCCTCCTCCACAGAACGATCGCCACCTTTACTGGCTGTTTGAGGCCCTGCCCGTATCCGGAAGATGAGTGCCTCCGCGCCCATCTTTCTCCCGTCTTCCATTTCGTCCCCCTCCACAATCTCTCTCCCTCTCGGTGCTTCGTTACAGGAGCATCCGACACCTCGAAGCTGCAACGCCTGCCGTTGACTCGTCATGGCCGTTCCTCTTCCTTCCTGCCAGACCGGAGAATGCCCTTGCCCCGTTCCTTTTCCCCCTCCCGCGCCATTGGGCCCGCGGCCGCCAGTCGGCTCTGGCATCACACATTGTTCCATGAGGAGGTGAAGCCCTCACTGCCCGTCTTCTCCGCTGCTCGAGCGCGGGAAAAAAAAAAAAAATAAAATAAAAAAAAAAATATAATAAAATAACATGACGCTCTCGCCCGATCCAGACGCCATCTGGGTAGCGTCTTTCCTGTGCCGACCCCATCAACAATTCCGCCCTGGCTGCCGCCTGGAGCCTCTCATAGTGGTGAGTGGTTGTGACGCCCCGAGGCCGACGCGCCTCTGCCTCGCCCGCCAGCCTCGTCTGCTTGATCTTCGAACCATCTCCTCTGACCGATCCCCGCGTTGACCCTGTTGAGTGTCGTGTGGACCTGCTGCGCCAAGTCAACCAGGCCGATGCGGTCTCTTGCCGTCCCCGCCTCCGAGTTTCCCCTGCTTCGTGCCTTTGCTCGCGTCGCTGCCAGATCGAGCGAAGCGAGGAGAGCGCTCGCGTTGACCGAGGCCCAGTTGCGCGACCTACCGGCCTCCCTCCTCCATCGAGTGGGCCGAGGCCCAGCTGCGCCCCTTTCCGGCCTCACCTCACCACCGACCGGCCCAAGGCCCGCGGTGAGCAGCCCCCAAGCGCCCCCTCTTTTTTTTCTTACTGCCGGGCCAGTTCAGTATCGGCCCAGCGGATGTTTTTTTTTGGTTCCACGAATTTAGCTATTATTCCTGAGACGGCTGTTTTGCAGAAAAACCCTCTAACTTCATGCATTTAATATCTCCACAACCGTGCATCGGATTAAAACAATTTATATATGAAACTTGCTTAAAATTGTGTCTAGTTTCACAATATGTCACTTTCACCCATGATTAAAATGGTTAAAATGATGTTTGTTCATAATTACCTAATGCCATGCTAAAATGATTTAATTCATAACTAATCAACCGTAGCTCGGTTTTAAAAAAATTATATGTAAATGGGGTAGAAAAATGCCTAGTTTAACAGTGGTTTACTTTGCATGTTTAACAACTCTAAAATTGTGTTTAGGGCAGAACAGTACCAAACCTAAAATATGCCATGAGGAGTTTCCGGACTTGTTGTTTGTTGTTCCGGCCTCATTTAAACTTGCCTAGATAGGTAGTTTTCATTTGCTTCACCCCTTGCCATGTTAATCAACATTTAATATTGTTGGGTACATAACGAGATCGAACTAAATAATGGAATGTGGTGTTTCGTCAATATGCAACTCGTTGCATATTGAGCTCCACTTAACTTGTAGTTTTGTTTGTGCACTTTGCCATGCCATGCCTCATTAAACCGGACATGCATCATACTTGGTTGTGCATCATATGCTTATGTGGGTTGTTTACTATGTTGTTTGCTTCTTTCCGGTGTTGCTTCTTCGGGTTGGTTCCGATAACGTCGTTTGTGAGGATCGTTCGACTTCGTCCGTTTGTCTTCTTCATGGACTCGTTCTTCTTCCTTGCGGGATTTCAGGCAAGATGACCATACCCTCGAAATCACTTCTATCTTTGCTTGCTAGTTGCTCGCTCTTTTGCTATGCCTATGCTGCGATACCTACCACTTGCTTATCATGCCTCCCATATTGTTTGAACAAGCCTCTAACCCACCTTGTCCTAGAAAACCATTGTTTGGCTATGTTACCGCTTTGCTCAGCCCCTCTTATAGCGTTGTTAGTTAGGTGAAGATTGGAGCTTGTTCCATGTTGGAACATGGATATTTTGTTGGGATATCACAATATCTCTTATTTAATTAATGCATCTATATACTTGGTAAAGGGTGGAAGGCTCGGCCTTATGCCTGGTGTTTTGTTCCACTCTTGCCGCCCTAGTTTCCGTCATATCGGTGTTATGTTCCCTTTTGCGTTCCTTACGCGGTTGGGTTATAATGGGAACCCCTTGACAGTTCGCGCTTGAATAAAACTCCTCCAGCAAGGCCCAACCTTGGTTTTATCATTCGCCACCTAGCCTTTTCTTTTCCCTTGGGAGTCGCGCTCTCGAGGGTCATCATTATTTTAACCCCCCCGGGCCAGTGCTCCTCTGAGTGTTGGTCCAACCTCAGTCAGCCGGTGGCCACCAGGGGCAACTCTGGGCTGGCCTACCGGAAGTTTGGACAATCGGTGTGCCCTGAGAACGAGATATGTGCAGCTCCTATCGGGATTTGTCGGCACATTCGGGCGGCTTTGCTGGTTGTTTTACCATTGTCGAAATGTCTTGTAACCGGGATTCCGAGCCTGATCGGGTCTTCCCGCTAGAAGGAATATCCTTCGTTGACCGTGAGAGCTTGTGATGGGATAAGTTGGGACACCCCTGCAGGGATTGAACTTTCGAAAGTCGTGCCCACGGTTATGGGCAGATGGGAATTTGTTAATGTCCGGTTGTAGAAAACTTGAAGTTGATCTTAATTAAAATACATCAACCGCGTGTGTAGCCGTGATGGTCTCTCCTTGGCAGGGTCCGGGAAGTGAACACCGCGTTGGATTTCTGCTTGACGTAAGTTGTTCTAGGATCACTTCTTGATCATAGTTTCTCGTCCGTGCTTTGCCTTCTCTTCTCGCTCTCATTTGCGTATGTTAGCCACCATATAGACTAGTCTCTTGTTGCATCTCCACCTCATACCTTTTACCTTTCCCATAAGCTTAAATAGTCTTGATCGCGAGGGTGTGAGATTGCTGAGTCCTTGTGACTCACAGATACTTCCAAAACTAGCTTGCAGGTGCCGTTGAACCGTGCAGATGACGCAACCAAGCTCAAGGAGGAGCTCGATGAAGATCTTGCCCTTTGTGTTGTTTCGTTCTAGTTGATCAGTAGTGGAGCCCAGTTGGGGTCAATCGGGGATTTGTGTAGCAGTTGGGGTAGTCTTCTTTTATATTGGTTCTGTAGTCGGACCTTGTTTGTATCTGGATGATGTAATGCTTTATTCATGTAATTGTGTGAAGTGGCGATTGTAAGCCAACTATGTATCTCTTTCCCTTATGTATTACATGGGTTGTTTGCAAAGATTACCTCACTTGCGACATTGCTTTCAATGCAGTTATGCCTCTAAGTCATGCTTCGACACGTGGGAGATATAGCCGCATCGAGGTGTTACAAGTTGGTAATCAGAGCCTTCCCCGACCTTAGGAGCCCCCTGCTTGATCGAATCGCTGGCGTTGTTGAGTCTAGAAAAATGTTTTGAGTCATTTAGGATATATATATATCGGAGAGTTAGGAATTCTTTTTACTCCTCCAGTCCCTTCATCGCTCTGGTGAGGCATCCTGACGTAGAGTTTTGACTCTTCTCTTCTCAAATTTCACTAAATTTTTTTTAGGATCACGCGGGTATCTTGGAATCGTTCCGATGGTTTTGTGACGAGAACATTGTTCTTGGTGCCTCCTGACATTTAGGGGTTGTGGCAGTGTCCCGGGGAGTTGAGCTCCTAGGTGCTGTCGTCACAATTTTATCGTTGCAGTTCTGGAATACCTGAGTTTAGTTTCACACCAGCGCCGCGCTAGCGGAATGGGGTGTGGCAGGCAAGTAGAGTACCAAGGGCTCGCAAGTCGAGGCGCCACCATCACCGTCGGGCTGGTCAAGTATCTCTTGAGGTCTGGAAATGCTAGGTCGGCCTCGGGGGTCCACTCGAACGTACCCTTTTTCTTCATTAGCTTGAAGAACGGCAAGGCGCGCTCCCCCAACTTGGAGATGAAGCGCCCCAGTGAAGTCACGCAACCTGCAAGCTTCTGCATCTCTCTGAGGCTTTGTGGTGGACTCATGTCTTTAATTGCCTTGACCTTCTCCGGGTTGGCCTCGATCCCTCTATGGGATACGAGGAAGCCCAACAGCTTGTCAGAAGGGAAACCAAACACGCACTTCTCCGGATTGAGCCACAGTTCCACCTGGTGCAGGCTTGCGAAGGTCTCCTCCAGGTCCTGAATCAAAGTTCTTGCCTCCCGAGATTTTACCACAATGTCGTCGACGGAGGCCTCAACATTCCTCCCGAGCTACCGCCCCAAGGGGATGTGCATCAGCCGTTGGAAGGTTGCTCCTGCGTTGCGCAATCCGAATGGCATGCAAGTGTAGCAGTATACCCCGCATGGGGTCAAGAAAGCTGTCTTTTCCACATCTTCCACTGCCATCTTGATCTGGTGGTATCCTGAGAAAGCATCAAGGAAGCACAGCAGGTCACACCCGCGGTGGAGTCAACAATCTGGTCGATGCGCGGCAGCGGAAACGGGTCCTGAGGGCAGGCCTTGTTGAGGTTGGTGAAGTCGACACACATGCATTCCTTTCCTCGTTTCTTCGGCACAACGACTGGGTTTGCCAGCCACTCCGGTACCAGACCTCGCGAATGACACCTGCTGCCTCCAGCTTGCGGGTTTCCTGAACGATGAAGGACTGCTTCTCCATGGACCGTAGCCTCGCCTTCTGCTTCATTGGGCGCACATTAGGGCACACCCTCAGATGATGTTCAATTACTCCTCTCGGGACACCAACTAGCTGCTTGGGCTCCCAGGCGAATACTTCCTTGTTCGCCCGCAGGAAGTCAACCAACTCCTTCTCTTGAGCTGGGGCAAAGTCGGCGCCTATGATAAAGGTATCACCAGAGGCCCCGTCCACGTAGACCAGTATCTGCTTCGTCTTGGCTTGACCTTGGGTGAACATCTGCTTCTTCTTGGTCGGCGTAGCCCCCTTGGCCCTAGCCATGGCCTTGTCGGCCGGGCAAGCTACCGCCGTGGCCCTGAAGGCTAGCTTAAGGGCCGCCATAGCTTCCTTGGTGTCCCCGGCCATAGTAAGGACGCCATTGCTTCCTGGCATCTTCATGAGGTTGTAGGTAGGATGGGTCGCCGCCATGAACTGGGCCAGCGCCGGGTACCCGAGGATGGCGTTATACGGCAAACCGATGCGGGCGATGTCGAAGTTGATTAGCTCGGTGCGGTAGTTGTCGTGCGTACCGAAACTCACGGGGAGATGGATTTCCCCCAGGGGGTTGGAGGAGCCGCCGCCGACTCCGAAGAAGGACCGGCTAGGGCGGAGCCGCTCGAGCGGTACGTGAAGAAGACTAAAGGACTCCACAGAGAGCATGTTGAGGCCGGCACCGCCGTCAATGAGGGTCTTGGTGACGGCTACACTGCAGATGGTCGGCGTGCAAAGCATTGGAAGCACACCTGAGCCGACGGTGTTGATTGGGTGATCTCCTAAGTCGAAGATCAGGTCGGCCTTGGGCGCTGCCCACCCCGGGGGAGCCCCCTGCCGCATGGAGGCGGCGCTGTCTAGCGAAAGAACGGCTTGATGTGACTGTCAGTGGGTGGCGCTTGCGAGCCACCAAGGAGTGCCGCGACGACCGGGGGCGCTGGTCCCCCAAAGCGCGCGATGAAGAGGTCGCGCAGCTCCTCCCAAGAGGCAACGAAAAATTCTGGCAGATGGAGGAGCTAGGCGCGCGGCGCGCTGGCGAGGGCCATTAGGAACCAATTGGTCATGATCTTGTCATCACCCCGGCCTCCAGGACAACCTCCTCATATGCCAGCAGAAAGGCCGCTGGATCCGCCGCACCATCGTAACGGGGCGGCATCTCCAGCTTGAACTTGTGCGTCCACTGCACCCGCCACAAGGCGGGGGTGAAGGCCTGGAGCTCCCCGGCGCCGTGGAGGGCGCCTGTCGATCCAGTCGGGGAAGAGGCGACATCCATGAGAGTCGGTTGGAGAAGCGAGGCCGTCGAGGGGCGAAGCTTCGGCGCGCGCCCTACCTGGCGCGCCAAATGTTGGATTTCGGGTTCCGGCAAAACCATTGAGGTTCGAACACTGGGGTGCGCACGAAGATCTCCCCCCTCTCTAGCTCGCACACTCAACGATCTCACAGCCTAGCTTGACGGACCCAAAGAACACAAGACACAAGATTTATACTAGTTTGGGCCACTGTTGTTGTGTAATACCCTACTCCAGTGTAGTGTGGTGGATTGCTTCTTGGGCTGAGGATGAACAATTACAATGGAAGAACAGCCTCCTGAGGAGAGGCGTTCTTGTGCTTGGTGAACTTGTGAGGCTAAGGATGGAATGGCTCTGATCCAATATGAGATGCCTCCACCCCAGATCCTCCCCCTAGCTATGGTGGTGGTTAGTCCTATTTATAGAGGGCATGGTCCTCTTCCCAAATATTGAGAGGGAAGGGATACCACAACGGACAAATTCGAAGGGAGACAACTAGTACAAGTTATCCTGATAAAAGTAGTCTTCGCCTGCCAAAGGCTTTGGTGGTGACGCCGTCTTGGGCTCCATGGTGACCTCCGTCCTATTGGTCTCGGTCTTGTTGCACCGATATGGAAACCTTTGCCTGATGCCTTGGAACTCCTCGCCTGCGCTTGCCTCCTTAGCACCAAAGAGGAAATGAGGACACTGCTCTTGCTGGCGCCTGCCTGGTCTTGATCGTTTAGCTTACGTCATTGAAACCTTGCAAGGTTCGCCTTGCCTTGATCTCTCCGCCCCTCGCGAGCCAGCCTGGTGAGGCCGCCCCTGAGGAGGTCTTGCATCATCTGCCTCGTGAGGCTTGGCCCCTCGCGAGGGTCTTGGGTGTTTGCTGGTGAAGATGGGCCGTACGGGGCTGCTGGAGGAGCCATGCTGCGGGCCGCAGGTAGGCAAGTATGGGGACCCCCGTTCCCAGAACGCCGACAGACTCCGCTCCTCACTCACGAGAAAATGGCTGGTCATCGGGATGCCCTGTCCCATGCTTAAATTAAAATAATTGCAAACAAAACTCCCCAGTTGGAGGCACCCGTTGTTCCGGACAAGCCATGGATTGATGTTTGTTGGTGGTAGGGGGAGTATAAACTTTACCATTCAGCTTGGGAACCGCCTATAATGTGTGTAGCATGGAAGATATCGAGATCTCTCGGTTGTTATGTTGAAAATGAAAGTATACCACTCAAAATATTATTTATCTCTATTTCAAAATCGAGCTCTGGCACCTCTACAAATCCCTGCTTCCCTCTGAGAAGGGCCTATCTATTTAATTTTATGTTGAGTCATCATCCTCCTATTAAAAAGCACCAGTTGGAGAGCACCACCGTCATTTGCATGTATTACTATTAGTTTACATTGAGTATGACTGTGACTGGATCTCTTTTACTATGAATTACAATGTTTAGTCAGTCCTTGATCTTCAGAGGTGCTCTGCATTTATGTTTTGCGGTCTCAGAAAGGGCTAGCGAGATACCATCTTCTTATATCATATTATGATTGTTTTGAGAAAGTGTTCTCATCCGAGATTTACTATTATTGCTCTCTAGTTGATTATGCCATTGATATGAGTAAACATGAGACCTAAATGTTATTGTGAATATGGTTAGTTCACAATCTTTGCTGAAAACTTGAATGCTGGCTCTACATATTTACAACAACAAGATCAAGCAGAGTTTGTAAAAGTTTTTCTTTATCACTTTCAGTTTGTCAACCGAATTGCTTGAGGACAAGCAAAGGTTTAAGCTTGGGGGAGTTGATATGTCTCCATCGTATATACTTTTCCAAACACTTTTGACCTTGTTTTGGACTCTAACTAGCATGATTTGAATGGAACTAACTCGGACTGACGCTGTTTTCAGCAGAATTGCCATGGTGTTATTTTTGCAGAAATAAAAGTTCTCGGAATGACCTGAACTTCATGGAGAATATTTTTGGAATATATAAAAAATATTGGCGAAAGAATCAATGTCAGGGGCCCATACCCTGTCCACGAGGGTGGGGGCGTGATCACCCCCCAGGGCGCGCCCCCTATCTCGTGGGCCCCTGATGCTCCATCGACCTCAACTCCAACTCTATATATTCACATTCGGGGAGAAAAAAATCAGGGAGAAGGATTCATCGCGTTTTACGATACAGAGCCGCCGCCCAGACCTAATCTCTCTCGGGAGGGCTGATCTGGAGTCTGTTCGGGGCTCCGGAGAGGGGAATCCGTCACCATCATCATCATCAACCTTCCTCTTTCACCAATTTCATGATGCTCACCGCCGTGCATGAGTAATTCGATCGTAGGCTTGCTGGACGGTGATGGGTTGGATGAGATTTATCATGTAATCGAGTTAGTTTTGTTAGGGTTTGATCCCTAGTATCCATTATGTTCTGAGATTGATGTTTCTATGACTTTTCTATGCTTAATGCTTGTCACTAGGGCCCGAGTGCCATGATTTCTGATCTGAACCTATTATGTTTCCATGAATATATGTGAGTTCTTGATCCTATTTTGCAAGTCAATAGTCACCTACTATGAGTTATGATCCGGTAACCCCGAAGTGACAATAATCGGGACCACTCCCGATGATGACTATAGTTTGAGGAGTTCATGTATTCACTAAGTGTTAATGCTTTGTTCCGGTACTCTATTAAAAGGAGGCCTTAACATCGCTTAGTTTCCAATAGGACCCCGCTGCCACGGGAGGGTAGGACAAAAGATGTCATGCAAGTTCTTTTCCATAAACACGTATGACTATCTTCGGAATACATGCCTACATTACATTTATGAACTGGAGCTAGTTCTGTGTCACCCTATGTTATAACTATTGCATGAGGAATCGCATCCGACATAATTATCCATCACTGATCCATTGCCTATGAGCTTTTCACATATTGATCTTTGCTTAGTTACTTTTCCATTGCCACTGTTACAATCACTACAAAATGAATACTATTACTTTTGCCACCGTTACCGTTACTTCCATATTACTTTGCTACTAAATACTTTTTTGCAGATATTAAGGCTTTCAGGTGCGTTGAATTGACAACTCAACTTTTAATACTTGAGAATATTCTTTGGCTCCCCTTGTGTCGAATCAATAAATTTGGGTTGAATACTCTACCCTCGGAAACTGTTGCGATCCCCTATACTTGTGGGTTATCAACCGCCCACGCACCAGTCAGCCGCCGCCACCTGTCCCTGGCTGCCGCCCCGCCACCAGGCCCGCCGAGCCCACCGTGGGCCTGCGGGGCCCGTCTACCGCCGCCCGCTCGCCGCGCGCCTCCCACGCCCCGCGCCACCCGGCCCGTCCGGCCCGCCGCCGCGCACCCGCCCCCGCGGCCTCGCCTACCTCGCATGGCCCTCGCCGAAGGCCACGTCCACCGCCGCCTCGGCCCCGCCCTCCGTCGCCGGTCACCACCGCCCGCCGCCCGCTCCACTGCCGACGCACGCGCTGCGCCGCCACCTGCACCGCTCCTCCGCCGCCCTGTGTCGCTGCTCGCCGCCGCGCCGCCCCGGCTCGCCGCCGCACCTCCACCGGCCGGAGCTGCCTCCCCGCCGCCGTCCCCCGTCGCTGGAACCCACCGGAGCTCGCCGGAGCTCGTGCTGCCTCGGATCTGTTCGGGTGGACCAGATCCACCAGTTCGACGAACCAAACTGTCGGATTACGGGTTTCGCCAAACCCTTGTGAGGTTCAAACTCTAGGGTGCGCACGAAGAACACTCTCTCCCTAGCTCGCTTGCTCAACGATTCCACGGCCTAGCTCGACAAACCCAAAGAACAAGAGGCACAGGGGTTTATATTGGTTCGGGCTACCTCGCGGTGTAATACCCTACTCCAGTGTGTGATGGATTGCCTCGGGGGGCTGAGGATGAACTAATACAATGGATGAACAACCTCAGGAGGTGAAATGTTCTTGAGCTCGATGAGCTAGTGAGTGTGAGGGTGATCTGAATGATCCGTCTCCCCTCCCACGGTGGTGGCTAGGTCCTATTTACAGTGGCCTTGGTCCTCTTCCCAAATGTTTAGGCGGGAAGGGATCCCACAAAGGCCAAGTTTGAAGGGGGACAACTAGTACAAGCTATCCTGACAAAAGTAGTCTTCGCCTGCCAAAGGCTTTGGTGGTGACGCTGCTGTGGGCTCCGCGATGACCTCCATCCTGCCGTTCTGCTGGTCTTGATCTTGTTGCACCGATATGAAAACCTTCGCCTGATGCCTCGGGACTCCTCGCCTGCACTTGCCTCCTTAGCACCAAAGAGGAAGATGGTACATTGCGCCCGCTGGCACCCGCCTGGCCTTGGTCGTCATGGCTCATGTCACGTGAACCTCGCGAGGTGCCCCTTGCAAAGATATCTCCGCTCCTCGGGAGCCAGCTTAGTGAGGCTGCCCCCAGGGAGGTCTTGGTGTCGTCCACCTCGTGAGGCTTGGCCCCTCGCGAGGGTCTTGAGTTGTTGTTGCTGAAGATGGGCCGTGCCGGGCCGTTGATGGGGCCACGATCGCGGGCCGTAGGCAGGCAAGTCTGGGCACCCCCATTCCCAGGACGCTGGCAGTAGCCCCCGGGCCAAAGGCACACATGAGCTTGGCTTCGAGGCGAAGCCAAAGGGAAAGTGCAGAGCGCCGCAGGCCCCAACTGTCATAGCCCTAGAATAATGCTTGTAATTAGTGGTGTTGCATCCATGCATTGTGTTTAAATTTTGTAAACTTGAAATGGGGATGTTCAAACCCTAGCACCAAATAGAATTCAACCAGGCTCAATTTGAAATCTTTTCAATGAACCCAAAGTGCCTCCAGAAAAGTTCATGATTTTTGGTGAAGGTGAAAACCTCTGCCAAAAATGATGAACATATTTCTAGGACATCCTAGATTTTTGAATTAACTCTTATTGTATTTGAATTGGGGCATTTAAATCCTATAAATATTTTAAATGCTCTAATAATTCTGAAACTAGTTGAGGGCTGTTGGGAATAATTTCAAAAGTGCCCACAAATATTTTCAGGAGTTTTAAAAAATGGTTTAGTATTTTTACTAAATCGGAACAAAACAGAATAAATAGAAAAACAGAACAAAATTAGAACTAGAGAGAGAGAACTGACCTGGCCTTACCCGGTGGCCCAGCTTGGCGGCCCAGCCCACTGGCCTCCTCCCTGTCATCTTCCTTCCCTGCTAGGAGGACGAAGGCGCGTCCTCGCCGCACGCGTCCATGCGCGAGGCCACCTCCTGCCTCTCTGCTAGTTCCCCGACGCCCTACGCACGCCATGCAACCCGTGGAACCCTCTCAGCCTCCCCCTCGTGCTCCTCCCCCTCCTCTGCTCTCTCCCTTCCACGCACCCGAGTGTGCTCATCGTCGCCGTCGCCGCCAACGCGCCACCGGCCATACCTCGCCTTGCCGACGCGCCAAGATGCTCCATCGCTTCATCCTCGACCTCCTCACTGAGCCACGCCCCACGGGAAGCCCCGCCTCGCCGACTACGTCGCCTTCTTCAACCTCCGGCCGCGAGATCGCCGATGACCTTGCGCTCACCTCGCTGCGCCCCTGAGCCTGCTGAGCCTCTGTTTTGAACCAACGTGAGCTCCCGATCCTTTTCCCCCATCTCCCCTCATTGTTTTCCCCGCCTAGGCCATAGTTTTGCCGGAGCCGTGAGCTCCTCGCCGCCGGCAATGATGCAGCCACGGCCACAGTTGTTGCAGCCCGTGTCCGAGCACATCAGTGTGCTCACGACGTCTCCTCCAACCCATAGCCACCAGAAGCTCCCCCTCCCACGCTCTCTAGCACCGAACCCAACTGCTCCCGACCTCCGACCGCCGCCCAAGTGTTCGCCACTGGTGAACCAGACCACCCAGCGACCCCCTGACGCTCCCCAGGATGCGGGCTAGCGCAAACTTGCCTCCGGTGCCCTCGGCGCGTCCAGTCGTTGCCCGAAATGGCCAGCCCACGAGCGCCGCGGTGCTCTGGTTAGCGTCGATGATAGACGCTGACGTGGCCTTGTCATTAGCTGCTAATGACCCCGCTAAACACCCCTAGTGCCACTGCCATGCGGGCCCTGTGCCTGTTCAGTTTAATTTAATGTTTTGTTTAGATTAGTTCATAACCCAGCAGGACCCACACGTCAGCATTGACTTTGCTGACATGTCCGTTGACCGGTCCCACCTGTCCGTGACTCAAGCCAGCACTGTGAGACTGACCAGTGGGACCCACTGGTCAAGTTTGACCTGGACCACGCCTGTTGACTTGCTGACGGCACAACGATGTCATCCTGACGCAGTAAAGCTTTTCTGGGATTTTAAATAAATCAGAAATGATTTATTTATTTCAAAAAATAGCCAAAACTTCTAAAAATCATATAAAATCAACCGTAACTCCAAATGAAATAAATTATATATGAAAAATTATCAGAAAAATCCAATCTATCCATCTATACCCTTTACATGCATGTTAGAACAACTTATGACTAGAGTTTAGGGTAAATGAAACAAATGACACTTGAATCTTCACATATGGAGTTGAATTTGAATCTTTGATTCAAACCAACTTCATTTAATCTGGTTGCTAGATGCATTAGCTCAAATCACATCATATTGCCATGTCATGATCATGCATCATATTGTCGCATTGCATTGATTGTGTTCTTTATCTGTTGCCGATGTTTGTCCCCTCCCAGTAGACGTGGTTCCGACGATGAGTTCGATGACACCGATGAAGAGCTATACTATCTTCAGAAGTGATAGGCAAGCAAAACCCCCTTGTTCATTCCAATACAATCCCACTCTCTCGCTCCTGCTCTCTTTTACCACATTAGGAGAACAACGATTCAACTGTTACATGCTGCGGTAGTTGAACCCCTTTCCTCTGCATGACCTATCATTGCCACAGTAAATAGATGAAACCCACTAGCATGAGTAGGAGTTGTTTGAGCCTTGATGTGCCTACTCATTCATGATTGTTTGTCATGCCTGCTACTGCTTAGAGTTGAGTCAGGTCCGATTCACCGGGGATGAATTGGAATGTGGTGAACATGTCCTACTGTTGAGAGCTAAGTGTGTGAACACGATTTGGTAAAGGCAACGGTGAGAGGCCATGTAGGAGTACATGGTGGGTTGTCTCATTGAAGCCGTCCTCAGGAACTGAGTTTGGTGTTTGTGATCCATGAACAACTACTACCTCACGTTGGGCCCTGAAATATGACCCCGCTTGACTTATTAACTGCCCCTTTCCTTTGTCCAGGAGTTGCAAGTAGTTTCTGGTGTTTGTAGTATGCTGGAGGCCGTGCGTAGCGCTGACCTGAGGGGTGGGCTGTGATGCGGTAGGCACATGGCCCGGTGTACCGAGTCGCCCGTTTGGTGCCTCGGGAACCCTACACACATCGTTCGGGGCCGTAAGTGGAAACCTCGGCCGGACTCCCTTCAGATGGAACCTGAATAGGCGATAAACCAGGACTAGGGAGTTGTGTGGTTAGTCAGTTCATGGTCTACATGCACGTCGGCTTTCGCTTGAAGTCTGCCGAGCACATGTCATGTGCAGACGCTAAGTGGTGGAAAGATGTGTGAGGAAGTACACCCCTGCAGGGTTATAAATGATCTATTCGAATAGCTGCGTCCGTGGTAAATGACTTCTGGGTTGCCTATACAGACAAGTGAAAGTGGATACTCTAAAATGCGCAAGATAAGCGCGAGTACTATGGATGGCCTTCTCGTAGGGAGACAGAAGCGGATCCATAGTGGTGTATTGATGTGGTGAATATGTGGACTCATGTGCGCCATCTCAAAAGAGTTACTTGCAGTCATAGTTCAGGATAGCCACTGAGTCAAAGCTGGCTTGCTGTAGTTAAACTCCACCACCCCTTTGTTGATACTGATGCATATGTAGCTACTTCTGATGTAAGTCTTGCTGGGTACATTTGTACTCACGTTTTCTTAATTTATGTTTTTGCAGAGAGACTTCAGTCTCACTAGTAGTTCCGCGTGGAGTTCGACGTTTAGCTTGTTACCTCAGCTACGATCTTGTACCCTTTGGAGGGTCTTGTAGATAGATAGGCTTACTAGCCTTCTCTCTTTTTAGATGTCTGTACTCAGACATGTTTATGCTTCCGCCTGTGCTTATTGCTTGTATGACTTGAATGTTGGGTCATCAGACCCATGTTTGTAATATCTGTCTCCTCAGAGCCTAATGAATAAATACTTTGAGTTGTAGAGTTTTGTTGTGATGCCATGCTATATTTGCACATATTGAGCATATTGTGTGTATGATTTTGAAATGCTTGGTATGTGTGGGATCCGACAACCTAGTTGTTTATTCTTGGTAGCCTCTCTTATGGGGAAATGTCTCCTAGTGCTTCCACTGAGCCATGGTAGCTTGCTACTACTCCGGAACACTTAGGCTGGCCGACATGTGTCCTTCTTCGTTCCTGTGTTTGTCCCTTCGGGGAAATGCCATGCGTTGTTCCTTTAAGTCCTTGTAGCTTGCTACGACTTGGGTTCATACGTTGATGACCAACACGTTCGTTGCTGGGTCATGTATGCTTGTCCCTGTAAGTTAGTGCCACTTTGGGTTTATGACTAGTCATGTAGGCCCAGGTTCTCTGTCATATGGATGCTAGTGACACTATCATATATGTGAGCCAAAAGGCGCAAACGGTCCCGGGCCAGGTAAGGTGGCACCCGTGGGGATATCGTGCGTGAGACCGCAAAGTGATATGATGTGTTACATGCTAGATCGGTGTGACTTAGGATCGGGGTCCTGACAACTTTGGTATCAGAGCCTGACTGCCTGTAGGATTACCAAGCCAAACTGGTCGAAGTCGAGTCTAGAAATGCTTTAGTTATATAAGGGAATTGATTGTGGAAGGGAACGTAAGGCTCTTTTTACTCCTTTACCTTATGCCCTTCTGCTCTGAGTCAACCTCTTCTTTTCCACGGGGGTTAAGGACTAGGCTTCTCATCTTTCTATCAGGATCACGTGTTACTAATCTGTAGACTTATAAGATTGATGGTTTCAAGCCTCAGTTCAGTTCTTACTACTTCCGTATGTTGATAGTTGGTTTCAGAACCTTGATATTGTGATGTTGAGTGGTTATGCCACCATTTTGCAGGATGTCTCAAATCCTTTTGAGCATTTATAGCCGTTATGCTGTCCGAGTCATCCCAGGTTTCTAAATAGTCTGATGCACTTGCAAATCTTTCTTCCCATTCCCGATGTTCCTTTGGGCCAGATTAACCACACTAACCAGTGTGTTGAGGTACTCTATTGCCTTGACATATATGTTGGAGCTATTATTATGACCCTAGGCATCTTAGAGAATCACCTAGTAATCTAGCCATGCTTTATATTCCCAGTGTGATGATTCTGGCCATCATTCTCGAAAGCATCTCATGATGTTATTAGCACGTAGGTATTCCATCTCTGGGTTCCTGAACCCGAGATTCACCCTACTTACCTCATGTTGTTAGTGTTTGCCAGTTCCTTTAGGATATTAGTAACCTTTGCTATAGTCCTCGAGGTCCGTGGTAATTTCTTCTTCCAAATACCATGAACTGCTTATGGCAAAACTTCCTCATTGAACCGAAAGATCACAACCAGAGTGCTCTTGATGAGTTCCCGATTCTATGCTGTAACTCTGCCAGTTCTACCTTTCTGCATGGGTTATCCAGAAGAAATATGCTGGACTCATTCGACATGCTAATCTATGCACCCACAACTCAGAAAATCATATGTTCCTTTGAGTTGTTCCCTTTAGTTGTATTCTGACTCCCATCTGTCATTTGATAGTCAAGAGCATGTCATGCATTCATGCTCATTGTTACCTCATATTCTTGTGGTCCGTCAAGCCATTCTATTCCGAAATGACTAGGAGAAACAAACTCCGGTACCTCATCCATATCTAGGATTGGGTCAAAGCAGTTGTATTCCGTAGATTAAGTTGCCAATCCAGCTTCTAGTCTGTTATACCTTGGAGTGTTGCCTCTTTATGTCAAGAATATCATGTGAATTGCAAACCATCCTATGAACTCTTGATGCGGTGATACTTCTTGCCATCATTATTCATTCCTCGATCCTTGTGTTATTGTGACCGGAGTGCCGACAAGTGAACCATGATGTGTGAAATCAATACTCCTAGCAACTCCGTTGCTTGGTAGTTAATGGACAATAAGTTCATTCTTCATGTGTTGGTTATTGAATCATCACTCTAAGATTGATTGTGCTACCTAGTCCATATTTCTGGTGCACTCTTCGATCAATGGGTTAGGATTGTGTTAATCCCTCACTCTTTTGATCATATCGTCTTGCTCTGAAAAGCAAGATTGTTCTCGAGCTTAGAGACATATCGGTGGTTCGTGATTTTCCGAATATCTTGTTGGAAGTATCACCAGGTTGTTCCCTGACCGTTATGTTTAGTCCGTGATCAAGTTGGTTTTCTTGCAAACCACCCTTCTCCAAGAATCTGTGCAGTATACCCCTAAGCTAGTTGGTTAAGATAAACAACAACTTGGAGAGTTGGAAGATAAAAGCTTGTCCGACTAAGTTTATTTTAAGGGTATCCTTTTGTGTGTGTATTGAAGAAACATGATATCTTCATTGATTGATCATCGTGATCAATTGTTGGATCTATTGTCTTATCCAATCCTTGATTTGAGTATGGGCCATCGTCAAATCAAATCAGAACCAACGATATTCGTAATGTTGTCTTACTCGTGGTGGTTTCCTCGAGCATACACCATTATATCTTTTGGGTCTGACCAATACTATCGCCTTGTTCACATAGTTGTGGAATTCCATCTATATGGAAATCTCGATAAATTGTTGCTCAGACCATTGACAACATTTTCATCATCCCCATGATTCGTGTTGAACATCATGCTAGTTTTGGAAACTTTGTAAACAATGCCTTCGTGTTCCGTTCATGAAGTATATGTTTGGTGTAAGAAGTGACTTTCTCCAAGTTCACGTGCAATAGGTGCAAGTTGCCGCCATGAATTTGAGAAAGGTTTGTTTTGTTTCCTCTGGAATCATTCCAAGCCAGTCATGCATATGTGCAAAGTATCCTGTGGTCTGGAGACTTGCAACCTTCATTCTATATGTATCCCTAGCACACCAAGCCACCGATTGACTTGTTCAAGGAGAAGAAGTTCCTTCTTAAGAGCTAATCATGACTTAAGTAAGGAGTTTTCTATCCTCAATGATGGTTCCCCACCTGAGCTCGATAGTGTTTCGTTGTAAGACTACTATGTGGTCATGCTTGTTTGGGACAGCGTGTTCACATGTGTGTAGTAGAACCAGCTCATGTTTTGGAGCTTACTATAATAGCCCATTTCCAGAGAATCTCGCAATGTTATATCGTCGATTTGTGTTGCAACTCTTCCTTTCAGACATGTTGAGTCTGAAGCATCCTGTTATTAACCAGATCCGAATCTCAGGCATATATGATGGTTGGAACATTTCCATCGTTCACATTTTTTCCCAGCTTGCACCGCTATTGTGCCAATTCCCCATGGGCTGCCCTTCGCAGTAATTGCTGTTCAGGATCATCTTCAGAAGTGGTCCTACCATGGGTCCCATCCATTTTCAATGATAAGAAAAAATCATCCATTGGGTTGTCTTCAACAAGGTAGTCCACATCATCCATTCTAGTCTGAGTATGTAATTTATTTGAACTCTTTGAAACGATCAATTGTGATTTTCCTTAGGTTGTTATAGAGAGTTTCGATCACCTCTGTATCAAAAGTAATTCTTTTTTCCACTTAAGGAAGTAATTCTACAAGTCACCTCCCTGAGGTGTCCCGTTATGGAATCATGGAAATTATCTCATCGCTACTTTGACCCCATGCACCATCTTATTCCAGTGTGGATTTGTTGCCTACCAAATTGAACCTTCGTCATCTATTTCTTTTCCATCACCCTTGATGTGTGTTCTGTGTCTCATCTCAAGAGATGTTATTATGCCTCATTCCGTGAGTTGATCGTGAGTTGCTCGATCTCCAAGAAGATTGATTCATGTAGAGTTTCTCTCTGTCATCATCATGTTGGATGAAGATCATGAAAGCAAAGACGTCAAGATCAATTAGAGCAATGAATCAACATCTTCGATAAGGGCAATCAGATCATGAAGATCATGTTAACTTTGTGACCCCTCTGTCTTCTTACCTCACGTCTTGAATCTCGGGACGAGATTCTTGTTTAGTGGGGGTGAGTTGTCACAGCTCTAGAATAATGCTTGTAATTAGTGGCATTGCATCCATGCATCATGTTTAAATTTTGTAAACCTGAAATGGGGATGTTCAAACACTAGCACAAAATAGAATTCAACCAGGCTCAATTTGAAATCTTTTCAATGAACCCAAAGTGCCTCCAGAAAAGTTCATGATTTTTGATGAAGGTGAAAACCTCTGCCAAAAATGATGAAACTATTTCTAGGACATCCTGGATTTTTGAATTAACTCATATTGTATTTGAACTGGGGCATTTAAATCCTATAAATATTTTAAATGCTCTAATAATTCTGAAACTAGTTGAGGGCTGTTGGGAATAATTTCAACAGTGCCCACAAATATTTTCCGGAGTTTTAAAAAATGGTTTAGTATTTTTACTAAATTGGAACAAAACAGAATATATAGAAAAACATAACAAAATTAGAAAGAGAGAGAGAGAGAGAGAGAGAATTGACCTGGCCTTACCTGGTGGCCCAGCTTGGCGGCCCAGCCCACTGGCCTCCTCCCTGTCGTCTTCCTTCCCTGCCAGGAGGATGAAGGCGCGTGCTCGCTGTCGGTGTCAAAACCGGCGGATCTCGGGTAGGGGGTCCCGAACTGTGCGTCTAGGATCGATGGTAACAGGAGACGGGGGACACAATGTTTTACCTAGGTTCGGGCCCTCTCTATGGAGGTAATACCCTACGTCCTTCTTGATTGATCTTGATGAATATGAGCATTACAGGAGTTGATCTACCATGAGATCGTAATGACTAAACCCTAAAAGTCTAGTCCGGCTATGATTATGAGGATTCGATCTATCTACGGACCTAGCCCTCTAGTTTATATAGACACGGGAGGGATCTAGGGTTACACAAGGTTGGTTATAGAGGAAGGAATATTCATATTTGGTCGCCAAGCTTGCCTCCCACGCCAAGGAGAGTCCCATCCGGACACGGGTAGAGTCTTTGGTCTTCGTATCTTCATAGCCCATTAGCCCAACCCATATCCAATAGGTCGGACGCCCGAGGACCCCTTAGTCCAGGACTCCCTCAGTAGCCCCTGAACCAGGTTTCAATGACGAGGTGTCCGGCGTGCAGATTGTCTTCGGCATTGCAAGGCGGGTTCCTCTTCCCAAATACCCCCAAACAGTCTTCGGATGAAACAAATGTGTCCGGATCTGCAACATAAGTACCACACACAACCGTAGAGAATATAATGCTTCACGAGTCCCATCTACTGACAATTTTTTGTAAGATGACATCGCGTCTGTCCGGTCATTATATCGAACCGTTTTTGTCTGCCATTTCGTGTTTTGAGATGCGGTTTTCATTGGCACGTCTTGTCAAAGCAGAGATCGTGTCCCCCTTATTGCGGGATTCTCATCAATACGGGCGTGGGTAATCGAACCGTGCCGTTTATACAGCCCTTGGGAACAGGCGAGTTTTAAGGTGAGTGGGGAGGCGTTCGATATTTTATTGTCTTTATAAGGGGATAAGGACTCCCTTTCTTCTCCCACGCCTTTCCTCTGCCCTTCCACTCTTGAGCTCCATCGCCCAAGTTCTCATCTTCTTCCCACTCGAGCAAGAACTGAACCATGTCCAGATCCAGAGGTCAAGGCAAGTGGATGGCATCCTCCGTCAGGGAGAAGAACATTACTGAGCTTTGGGCGGCTGGGTACTAAGAAAAGGAAATCGCCCACAGTCTTCCAGCCCAGGGGCAAGTCGTCCCCACACCGAAGCCCAATGAGAGGGTGGTATTCATCCCTCATTTCCTCCGCGGGCTAGGGTTTCCACTCCACCCTTTCGTCCGCGGGCTGATGTACTATTACGGGATAGACTTCCATGATCTATCCCCGAACTCTTTCCTCAACATCTCTGCGTTCATCGTCGTTTGTGAGGCCTTCCTCCGCATCCAACCCCACTTCGGGTTGTGGCTCAAGGTCTTCAACGTGAAGCCGAAGGTGGTGGATGGCCAGCACACGGAGTGTGGAGGCGCCATGGTGAGCAAGCTGACCAATGTCTCCTGGCCAAAAGGCACTTTCATAGAGACTGTCAAGGAATGGCAGAAACAGTGGTTCTACATCACAGAACCCCGTGGCGCCACCTGGGCCGCGGCTGCCGAATTCAACTCCGGCGCTCCCATGCGACTCACCTCCTGGGTCGAGAAGAGCCCGAACTGGTGTTCGCCAGACGAGCTGATAGCGCTGCAGACGCGCGTTCAAAGCATGGTGGACAAAGATGTTAAACTTGTCGATGTAATCCAGGTGATGCTAGTTCGCCAGATTCTCCCGTCCCAAAGCCGAAGCCGCCCTCTATGGGAGTTCAATCCGAAGAAGCACCATACCCTGAATAGGCTCTTCGAAACCACTCACGAAGACGCCTGGAAGTTGCTCTTCAAGGGCAACGAGACACCGCTGGCCACAGATTCGGACCGCGGGCACGACATTAACCACCTCGCCAATGAGGTATGTTATTTTTAAAGCATCCCCTACTTGCTCATTTCAAGGATGATATCTAAGCTTTTATTATCATTGCTTCTTCAGGACTGGATGGAGAGGGCGAAGCAGATCCAGTGTCCGGCTTTGCTGCCTGAAGAACCAGTCATTCCGTGTTTAGCGAAGATGCTGGTGCCGGTGCCCTATAAGGCATCGGAGAAGAAGGCCACGGGGAAGGCCAAGGGGGTCTGGAGTGGCCCCCGCCGCAAGGGCGCTTCAGACGCGATGTCCGAAGACAAGACCCACTCCTCCGTCACCGAAGACGATGACGATGATGATGAGGAGGAGAGTGATTCTCCCCCTGATGGGGGGAGGAAGAAGAGGGCGGCCTCCACAATTCTGGAGGTGGAGGCGCCCAAGAAGGGGAAAGGCTCGCTCGTGGGCAACTCCGCATGGGACGTTGACAGCAGCCTGGAGCGAAGCCCCCGGACTAAGCCCTGGCAGCATTGTGAGTACTAAGAACCCACACTCATTTATTTATCCGGCCTCTTCACTCTATGTCATTAATATTGTTAATCATGTTATTGCAGTCCGACCCATGACAGCCCCCAGCAATCCTCGTCAAGAGGCTCGTTGGATTCGAAGGCAATGGCCAGCGAGACATCGCCGACCGCTCACTCTCCCAAGGCCAAGGGATATGACGAAGTACTGTCCCAAAGGACCTTCCCAGGCCAGGGAGAGGTTCAGGAGGCCGTCGTGGTGGCACCGGGAGGCAAGGCCTCGACTTCCGGACACATGGGGGAGAAGATCCCCATGGCGACTGGGGGCCTCGATCAATTCGGCCCCCAGCCGAATATGATTCCGGGGACCCATGCGGCTCCGGAATCCGGCGAGTAACCTCCTTCAAAAGAAGGGGGTGTGCCTGTCCCACCGGTGACCTCTGTCCAACCAGAGGCACCGGATAATCTAGTGGAATCGCTACGAGGCGCTTCCATTGTGGAAGAACACCGTATCCTTATGGGTACGATGATTGAGAAGGTTCAGTCCGTCAAGAGCGGACTGACCGAAGCCTACAGTGGCCTGCTGACAGGTTTTGAGGTAAGCGACATTTAACTGAGAAAATCCCAATATAGACAGTAGCCCCTGAGACACTGTCCGGTGTTCGGAAAGAGAAGCCGGACAGATGATCAATGAAATTTCGCAGGAAACTAACTCAAATGTGTCTGATGTGAATAAGCAGGCTTCGCTGCTCGCCGCAACCTCTCACACTGCCGAAGTCTCTGGACTAAAGCAGCGGCTAGAGCGGGCCAAGGAGGAACTCGGCCAAGCGAGGAAGCAGCTGGAAGTCCAACAAGGTATGCAATGGCTCGCTATATATTCAAAAAATTAAATGATGTATACTGATAGTAGTGTCATTATATGTGTAAGGGTGACGACCAAGGCCGAGGCCCTGAAAAAAGGCCCTGGCCGAAGCCGAGGGGAAAGTTGTCAAGGAGCAGGCCGCTCGCAATAAGATGAAGGCCCGGCTGAACAAGGTCCAGCAAGAGCTCCAGCACGCGGTGAAGAAGTACGAGACCCTGGAGGGAGATGTTTCGGCTGGAGATACTGAACTCTCCAAGGCTCGTCAAAGCGCAGAAGCGGCCCGGGTTGAAGCCCAGGGTGCCCTCCAGGAGATCCAAGAGGCTAGGAAGATCACGGCAGGTAAGGCGTTTAATATGCAAAGCAAGTATGTGAAGAAGAAGTATTTCTTACTAACCCGGATTCGGAGTTCTCCAGGAGCCTTCGCAGATCGGCCGCGCAGTGTGTCCGACGCCGCGGAGTTCTTCCGAGCCGAAGAAGGGAGCTCCACAGAGAAATTGTTCTGGTCGCAGTATCTTGCGCCAGAGCATCCTGTGCCCTTCACCGATCAGCTGAAACATCTGGTGGAGCTGCATAGGGTGGGCGAACTAGCCATGAAGGATTTGATAATCCGTCTGTGGCCAGCCGAAGCTATGCCCTGCAGCTACTTCGGGCTTGTGAAGCAGCTGGTGAACGCCTGTCCTTGGCTGGATGCCATCAAGCGATCAGCTTGTATTGAAGGTGGGCGCATGGCCTTCGCCCGTTGCAAGATGTGGTGGGCGAAGATGGATGCCATCGAGCTGACCAAGGGGCTGCGAGAGGGCAAGGAGCACCGCACACCCGAGCGCTATTTTGCAGATGTCCTAGAGGGGAATCACATTGTAGCAACGCAGTGGGGACAAGACATTATTTTCGAACGAATACATTCATGTTGTCTTTGCCTTGTATGATGAAACAAAACTTTTATGTAATATAATGCTTTTAAAAGATTTCTCCTCCAGTGCGGCCGTTTTATGTGAAATCTGAGAGTTGGCCAGTCGTCGGCTTCTGCCCCTACGTAGGAAATATGAGGGTGTTTGGGATGTAATCTAAACACTCTTGATCCAATTGTTTGGTCCTTGAAGGAGGTGTTTAGCGCGATGAACCAGGAAATCGGACTATGCGGCTTTAGCACTCTCATTTAGCCATAGGAGTTCAACAATAGAAATATATGCGCAGCCCCTAGTATCCGAACTAGGATGCTGTAGACACTTGATCGGGTAAGTACCAATCCCTCGCGTAATGCAGAAAAAATCTCTAAGGATTTGAGACCTCCAAAGAGCTGACCAGCTCTCGCCGCATCATGACAGTCAGTTTTGGCTTTCCCTACTGAGGTGCTCACTTGGGTAAACCAAGGCACAATCGCAATAGTTCTCCCTTTACTACCCTAGCCGATATAGTGGAACGTAAGGTAGCAAGCACAGGAGCCGGGCAACCCAACTACTGACCAAAGACATGATTCAGAGCCAATGCATATAGTGCTAAATTCGGGGTGCCGAACTATACTGTAAAAGTGTTCAGACTTTTGTTGCCATGTTGTGGGGAGCTATGAAGCCCCTGGTTAATTGAAATGCACCCGAGTGTACAGGTGTTATCTGATAGAATTACCAGAAAGGAAAAGGCAAAAAGAAAGAAAAAGGAAGAACCAGTGGTAAGCTAGAGCCATGAAAATTTGGGCCGTAAACTGTTTATATTATAATTTCATTGGTGCGTTAAAGCGCATTTATACAAGTAATGCAATAAGCGGAAAGGCTATTTACTATGCCTTCACCAAGAGAGAGCTGCGTGTGGGCCTGAAGGTAGGTAATGGGATCGTTAAAGAGACAACCTAAGAGTTTTCCAGTACGTCCATGCTTCTTGTTGTCTTGGTGTTTTTATCCTTCAAAAATAATCGATGGTCCAGCCGCCAGGAAAGGCCTGTAAAAGGAAAAACCAAAGAAAAAAAGGGAACTAGTGAAAGTATGAGTGTCCGGGGCGGTCGAGCCGTATTGCGGATCACAAGCTGATTATGCCTCCATCCGGGTCCATGGTATTTTTAGTTCGTAATTATGTACGCGTGGTACGATGGCCGCCACTTGGTCGGGATGGGGACGGAGGCCAAATTGCTAGTCGAGCTCCCCACGAGCCGAGTTGTCCTTCTGCGGCATGGTTCGGACTCTCTTGAGAGTGTCCGAGGGATCGGCCACCGAATTGAGGTTCTGCTTAACAAGGCCGCCCTATACCTCTGCCGCTAAGGCAGCTGTGTGCTCCTCTTTACGGAGGGAGCGTTCCGTATTTCCATTGACTGTTATGACGCCACGTGGTCCGGGCATCTTAATCTTGAGATAAGCGTAGTGTGGCACCGCATTGAATCGAGCAAATGCGGTTCGTCCGAGCAGTGCATGGCAGCCGCTGCGAAAGGGGACGATATTGAAGATTAACTCCTCACTTTGGAAGTTTTCCGGAGACCCGAAGACAACCTATAGTGTGATTGAGCCCGTGCAGCGGGCCTCTACGCCCAGTATGACACCTTTAAAGGTAGTCTTTGTGGGCTTGATCCGTGATGGGTTAATGCCCATTTTGCGCATTGTATCCTGATAGTGCAAGTTGAGGCTACTGCCACCGTCCATCAGGACTCGCGTCAGGTGGAACCCATCAATTATTGGGTCCAGGACCAGTGCAGTTGAACCACCATGATGTATACTGGTCGGATGATCCCGGTGATCAAAAGTGATCGGGCATGATGACCATGGATTAAATTTTGAGGCGACTGGCTCTATCGCATAGATGTCCCCGAGCGCGCGTTTGCGCTCCCTCTTGGGGATGTGGGTAGGGTATATCATGTTTACCGTTTTGACCTAAGGAGGGAACTTCTTTTTCCCCCTGTGTTCCGCGGCCGGGGTCCTCGTCGTCGTCTTCGCTTTGCGATCCCTTATCCTTGTTTTCGGCATTTAACTTGCCGACTTGTTTAAAAACCCAACAATCTCTATTGGTATGATTGGGTGGTTTGTCTGGGGTGCCATGAATCTGGCACGGACGATCGAGTATGCGGTCCAGGCTAGATGGGCCCGAATTTTTCTTTTTGAACGACTTCTTCCTTAGTGTTGTCATTGTTATTTCGACACTTGTACCCGTTGCGTCGAGACTTGTCGTTGCTATTTTTAGCTTCAAGGGTGCCGGCGTCGCTTGCATTGTTTTTGCTACGGGCCAGCCAACTATCCTCGCCTGTGCAAAAGCGAGTCATGAGTGCCATGAGGGCCGCCATGGACTTTGGCTTCTCTTGGCCGAGGTGGCGGGCGAGCTATTCGTCGCGGATGCTTTGTTTAAAGGCCGCTAGGGCTTTGGCATCCGGACAGTCGACTATCTGGTTCTTTTTAGTTAGGAACCTGGTCCAGAATTTCCTGGCAGACTCTCCGGGCTGTTGAACTATATGGCTTACGTCATCGGCGTCCAGAGGTCGGACGTATGTACATTGGAAGTTATCAAGGAAGGCTTCTTCCAAGTCCTCCCAGCTGCCGATGGAGCTTTCGGGCAGGCTATTCAACCAATGATGTGCTGGTCCTTTGAGTTTCAGGGGGAGGTATTTAATGGCATGAAGGCCATTGCCGCGGGCCATATGAATGTGGAGAATGAAGTCTTCGATCCATACCGTGGGGTCTGTGGTGCCATCATATGATTCTATATTCACGGGTTTGAACCCTTCTGGGAATTCATATTCCATGACTTTGTCGGTGAAGCAATGAGGGTGTGCGGCGCCTCTTTATCGGGCCGTATCGCGACGTAGCTCTGGTGGGGTCCATCTGCGGCTTTCAGCCCACACATGACTAGGTTTGTCATGTCCGAACAGATGGCCATCATCGCGTGTCGGGGCATGTCCTCGCGATCCGTAGATTGATCTGGTATGTCCTGCTTTATTGTTCAGGTCATGTCAAAGGTCATATGTATGACCGTGAGCTGATTTACCTCTGCCTTTGCAATGAGGCGGGGCGGGCTAGTGTTCGGCTTGAGTTGCCGCTTTGTCCCGGCCATGTGGTGGTCGGTCAACTGCATTGCGCGATGGTGGTATGTGTACCGGCGCCTCGTCGTCGAACTGAGGTAGTAATTTGTGCTTCGGGTAGCTTTTGGCCGGGCGCTTGAGGCCGTATTCTTTGGCTGCTAGGACGTCAGTCCATTTATCATTGAGCCAATCTTGGTCAGCTTGAAGCTGCTGCTGCTTCTTTGTCAGGCTCCTTGCAGTGGCTATTAGCTGGCGCTTGAAGCGCTCCTGCTCAAGAGATTCCTCAGGAATGATGAAATCCTCAGAGAGCGGAAGGTAATTACTGTCCTCTGAGTCCTCGTGCGTGGCCTGTTTACCAGGGCTAACCTGCCCATCTTCCCGTTCATCATGTTCGGTAGCTGCGTCAATGGGGTCTTCGTTGTCTTTGTCACCTTCCGGAGTGTTATCTTCTCCTGTGCCGGTCTTGCTATCTTTACTATGGCGTGACTTAGAGCGGCGCCGCTAACGCTGACGTTTCGAATGTATCTCAGGAGGTTTATCCTCAACTGGATGTTCTTTGTCATCGCTACTGTTCTCCTTTGGTGCATCCACCATGTATACATCGTACGAGGAAGTGGCCTTCCAGCGTCCGGTGAACGACGGGTCCCAGGCCTCTTCTTCTCCGGCATTGTCGTCCATACCGTCGATGTCGTCGGAGCCGTAATTGAGCATGTCAGTTAAGTCTTCGACAGTGGCTATGAAGTCAGTGGTGGGTGGGGAGCGAAATTCCCTGTCATCAGCTTCTAGTTCGAACCGGATATAGTTCAGTTGTGAATCCCCCGCTAAGGATAGATTTTTTAATGAATTCAACACATCGCCCAAGGGTGAGTGCCAGAAGATGTCCGCGACGCTGAATTTGGCGATCGATAACGATCATGCTCGACATGCGTGGACGTACATAGTTCGGAACCTTTAACCGGAAACGAGCCCGAAGTTCCGGTGACACAGGCATTACTAGAGGTTAGGTCTATGTGCGGTTCCAATGCCGTGGAGTCTGCGGCTTCCGTGGCGGGGTTAAGCTTCCTGTCCTCAGATGGCGCGACCTGCTCTGAATCTAAGGCCAGAGCAGTTACAAGTGCAATTTCCTGGGTATGGCCTGATGACATATTTAAGTCATGTTGATCGAGGTGACGGGGAGCGATTGCCGTGGTATCGAATCCGTCAAAGATCAAGTCTCTGTGGATATCCGCGCCGTAGTTCAAGCTCCCGAATTTGACCTGATGGCCAGGGGCGTAGTTGTCGATCTGCTCCAGATGGCCAAGCGAGTTGGCCCGCAGTGCGATGCCTCCGAACACGAAGATCTGTCTGAGGAGGAAGACCTCCCCTTGGACAACCCCGTTGTAGATGATTGAAGGAGCGATCAGACCTTTTGAGGACGGCACAGTGGAAGTCTCAATGAAAGCACCAATGTCGGTGTCAAAACCGACGGATCTCGGGTAGGGGGTCCCGAACTGTGCGTCTAAGATCGATGGTAAGAGGAGACAGGGGACACAATGTTTTACCCAGGTTCGGGCCATCTCTATGGAGGTAATACCCTACGTCTTGCTTGATTGATCTTGATGAATATGAGTATTACAAGAGTTGATCTACCACAAGATCGTAAATGACTAAACCCTAAAAGTCTAGTCTGTCTATGATTATGAGGATTCGGTCTATCTACGGACCTAGCCCTCCAGTTTATATAGACATGGGAGGGATCTAGGGTTACACAAGGTCAGTTACAGAGGAAGGAATATTCATATTTGGTCGCCGAGCTTGCCTCCCACGCCAAGGAGAGTCCCATCCGGACACGGGTAGAGTCTTCGGTCTTCGTATATTCACAACCCATCAGCCTGGCCCATATCCAATAGGTCGGACGCCCGAGGACCCCTTAGTCCAGGACTCCCTCACTCGCCGCGCGCGTCCACGCGTGAGGCCATCTCCTGCCTCTCCGCTAGCTCCCCGACGCCCTACGCATGCCACGCAACCCGTAGAACCTTCTCGGCCTCCCCCTCGTGCTCCTCCCCCTCCTCTGCTCTCTTCCTTCCATGCACCCGAGCGTGCTCATCATCGCCGTCGCCGCCAACGCGCCACCGGCCATACCTCGCCTTGCCGACGTGCCAAGATGCTCCGCCGCTTCATCCTCGACCTCCTCACCGAGCCACGCCCCGCGGGAAGCCCCGCCTCACTGACTACGTCGCCTTCTTCAACCTTCGGCCGCGAGATCGCCGGTGACCTTGCGCTCACCTTGTTGCGCCCCCAAGCCCGCTGAGCCTCTCTTCCGAACCAACGTGAGCTCCCGATCCTTCTCCCCCATCTCCCCTCGTCGTTTTCCCTGCCCAGGCCATAGTTTCGCCGGAGCCGTGAGCTCCTCGCCGCCGGTGATGATGCAGCCACGACCACGGTCGCTGCAGCCCGTGTCCGAGCATATTAGTGTGTTCAGGATGTCTCCTCCAACTCGTAGCCATCAGCAGCTCCCCCTCCCACGCTCTCTAGCGCCGAACCCAACTGCTCCCGACCTTCGAACGTTGCCCAAGTGTTCACCGCCGGCAAACCAGACCACCACACGGCCCCCTGACGCTTCTCCTGGATGCGGGAGAGCGCAAGCTTGCCTCCGGTGCCCTCGGTGCGTCCAGCCGTGGCTAGAAATGGCCGGCCGACGAGCGCTGCGGCGCTCCGGTTAGCATCATGATAGCTGTCGGTGTCAGAACCGGCGGCTCTCGGGTAGGGGTCCCGAACTATGCGTCTAAGGTCGATGGTAACAGGAGACAGTGGACACAATGTTTATCCAGGTTCGGGCCCTCTCTATGGAGGTAATACCCTACGTCCTGCTTGATTGATATTGATGAATATGAGTATTACAAGAGTTGATCTACCACGAGATCGTAATGACTAAACCCTACAAGTCTAGCCTGTATGACTATGATAATGAATCTCCCTCTCCGGACTAAGTCCTTCGGTTTGTATAGACACCATGAGGATCTAGGGTTACACAAGGTCGGTTACAAAGAAAGGAATCTACATATTTGGTCGCCAAGCTTGCTTTCCACGCCAAGGAGATCCCATTCGGACACGGGTGCATTCTTCGGTCTTCGTATCTTCACAGCCCATTAGTCCGGCCCATGGCTAATAGGCCAGACGCCCGAGGACCGCTTAGTCCAGGACTCCCTCAGTAGCCCCTGAACCTGTCTTCAATGACAAGGTATCCGGCGCGTGGATCTGTCTTCGGCATTGTAAGGCGGGTTCCTCCTTCCGAACTCCAAGATAGTCTTCAGACGTATTGAATGTGTCCGGACCTGTAATACATGCACCACACACAACCGCAGAGGGAATATAATTTTTCACGAGTCCAATCTGCTGACAACTTTTTGTAATATGACATCACGTTTGCTCGATCATAATTTCGAACCGTTTTTCATCTGCCGCTCCATGTTTCGAGATGCGGTTGTCGGCGTTATGGGAACGGGGGTCCCCAGACTTGCCTGCCTGTGGCCCGCGGCGTGGCTGAGCCAGCAGGTCGTACGGCCCACCTTCACTGACAAAGCACCCAAGACCCTCGCGAGGGGCCAAGCCTCGCGAGGTGGACGATGCAAGACCTCCTCTGGGGTGGCCTAGCTAGGCAGGCTCACGAGGATCAGAGATATCAAGGCGAGGCGAACCTCACGAGGTTCTCGTGACGTGAGCCGTGACGATCGACACCAGGTGGGCGCCAGGCGGGCGCCAGCGCGCACAACGTCCTTGTTTCCTCTTTGGTGCAAAGGGGGCAAGCGCAGCCGCGGAGTACCGAGGCATCAGGCAAAGGTTGCCATTTCGGTGCAACAAGAGCAATACCAAGGACTGCAAGACGGAGGTAATCATGGAGCCCAGAACAGCGTCACCACCAGAACTTTGTGCAGGCGAAGACTACTTTTGTCAGGATAGCTTGTACTAGCTGCCCCCTTCAAATTAGCCCGCCATTGTTGGCTCCCTTCCCACTCGATATTTGGAAAGAGGACCAGGGCCTCTATAAATAGGACTAGCCACCAGAGTGGAGAGGGAGATGAGCTCGAGAGAAACCACCTCACACACAAGTTCATACGCACAGGAACACCTCAACCTCAGGAGGCTGTCCTGCCCTTGTATTGTTCATCATCAGCCCAAGAGGCAATCCACCACCACCACACTAGAGTAGGGTATTACACCACAACGGTGGCCCGAACCAGTATAAACCCCATGTCCTTCTGTGTTGTGAGTTTGTCGAGTTCGTCCGCGAGATCCTAGCAAGCTAGAGCGTAGATCGGTTGGAGGGAAAGACTTCGCACGCACCCCAGTGTTCGAACATTAAGGGTTTGCCGGGACTCCAAACCCCGACATCTGGCGCGCCAGGTAGGGGTGCGCCGTAGCTTCCTTCCATCAGCTCGTCACTCCGTCGATCCGTCATCTCCATGTCGGACGCTCGCCGCGCTTGAGCTGAGTGTCGGACCGCCCTCGCAGCCCACGTCACTCAGACGGCTCCCGTCGGCGGGCCGCCTCATCGTTCTCCATCCCTCGCCGCCAACGCTGCCACCGGCCTGGTGGGAAACGAGCAGCAGGCATCCTCGCAACATCCTTCGGTGCGGCAGGACGGCCGCACCGCTACGCCATCACTCGAAGTAGCGGTGCGGCCGCGAGAAGTTGCACCAGCGCTCCCCGCGCCACCTCATCAAGATTGTGCGCTGCCTGCAGTGGCGCAGCGCGAACCCCACCAAGACCAAGCTCCGCCCCCAAAGAGGGCCCCGGCAACCATGGCAGGCTGCCGCGCCTTCACCCCTGAGCTACGCAGCATTGCCTGGCCAGGCAAGTTCAAGCCAGATCTGCCTCCTCGGTACGACGGCACCGCCGACCCCGCGGAGTTCCTACAGCTCTGTGAGTTGAGCATTGAAGCGGCCAACGGCGACGAAAAAGTCATGGCAAACTGGTTTCCCATGGCTCTCAAGGATGGGGCCCGTTCCTGGCTCCTGAACCTATAACACGACTCGATCTCCTCTTGGGACGACATGTGCGACCACTTCGTCGCCAAATTCCAGGGTACTCGTGACCGCTCACCGGTCGCGGGCGACCTACGCCGCATCAAGCAACAGCCAGGAGAGACCCCCCAGAAGTACATCCAGCGCTTCAACAGCACACGCCTCAAGATTCCCAAGGTCTCGGATGAGGCCATCATCTGCGTGTTTTTTGACGGTGTCCGCGACGTCAAGATGAAGGAAGAGCTGGCAATCCATGAGGAGCTTTGCACATCTCAGGAGCTGTTCAACCTAGCGACCAGGTGCGCAAGAGCTGAGGAGGGGCGCCTCTCTCTCCTCGAGCTACCGGCTGCAGGAGTGGAGAAAAAGAAGGCCAAGGCGAAGGACGTGAAGCGCAAGGAGACAGTAGTGCTCGCAGCAGAGCCAGACACCAAGCGAGGCAGAGATCAGCTCGAGTCATCCAAGAATGGCCGCCCATTCTCCGCCTTCCACAACCTGAACACCCACAACAGCAGTGACTGTCAAGAGCTCAGAGCCATTCGGGAAGGACGCTTCGGCCGACGCCCCGAGTGCAACGATCGGGGCTACGACTACGGAGGAGGACACGGAGGCGGACGCTGGGACGATCGTGGCCCACGCCAGGAGTGGCGTGACCAGCCCCGTGAGGATCGCTGGCAGGACCAACCTCGAGAGGGTGCCTGGAGGAACGACGACCACCACCAGGATGAGGGGGCTGGGGGCTTCCAGGAGCCGCGCACAGTCGCTTGCATCTTGGGTGGCGCTCAGGCCCCAGCCTCTCAGCGCATCTTCAAACAGTTCGCTCGCGAGGTGAACGCGGCGCTCCCCAAGCTTGAGGCCAAGCACCCGCTCTGGTGGTCCCAATGCGCCATCACCTTCAGCTCGGCCGACCAGCTCAAGTGTGCAGCCACCCCTATCACACTCCCTATGCTGTGCTCCCCAGTCATCAGCAACGTGCAAGTCACCAAGACTCTCATCGACGGCGGCGCAGGGCTCAACATCCTATCCGCCGGCACATTCATCAGCCTCCAAGTGCCCTATGAGCAGCTCCAGCCAACCAAGCCTTTCTTAGGAGTGACCGACGGTTCCACCACACCAATAGGGCAGGTCCGCCTGCTTGTCACCTTCGGGGAGCGCAAGAATTACCGCACCGAGCTCATCGACTTCGACGTTGCGCACATCCTCCTGCCATACAATGCCATCCTCGGGTATCCAGCCCTGGCCAAGTTCATGACGGTCACCCACCACGGCTACAACGTTCTCAAGATGCCAGGAAGCGGGGGGATCATCACGGTCCCATGTGAAGAAAGGGATGCGGTGTGCTCCCTTGAGCGCGGCTTCCAAGCCGCGGCAATCGACAACCCTGGCGGCAGAAGTGAAGGCCCTCCGGAGACCATCCCCAAGAAGAAGCTACCGCGCCGTGCAGGACCCCAAGAAGATGGCGTCGCATCAGGAGCCTCGTCAGGATCGGCGCCCGCTCCAGGGGCGCCCTCCTCCACCGCATAGGAAAACGCGCCCGGCGCCCTCCTCAGGCAAGGCTCGAGGGCTCTCTTCTGGAGGGCCTCAGACCTTGCCAATCTCACGAGGGAGGCGCTTGGGCACCACTTGGAAGCGTGCTTCACGACACGTGTTCCTCAGGAGAGCATGGGGCAAGGAATGCCCACCACCCAGGAGTTCATCACCAAGACCACCCAAGAGCTACAAGACGCAAGAGCCATGCGTGGCGACAGCCGCTCACAGAGTGTGGCTCACCACCCAGGCGAGGGTGCTGAGCTACGCGCCTGCATCGACATCCTAGGGCTTAACAGGGCCGCATCTCAGGAATGCTTTTGGCCATCGCGTGCGGGCCGCTGTGAGGGCCCACCACACTGCTTCATTCGCATGCCCTTCGGCTTGCCGAGCGTGGCATCGGTCCATCAGCGCCATGTGCGGCAAGTCCAGGCGGCTCAGGAGGCCAGGTTCCATGCCGTTCGGGAGGAGATGGCGACGGCCTTCAGGGAACCTCCCGAGCTCCTAGAGCCTCCCGAGGCTCAGGGTCCCGGTGGCTCATGAGGAGTCATTTCTTCGACGCGTGGCTTCAGCTGCACCAGCTCTACTTCGTCTACAGACCCAGGTGACATCTTCCAAGTTCATTTAAGCTGGGAGCGCCCCTCGGGCTACACTATTCCCAGGCCACGTGGGTCCGTCCCTGTGGCATGTATCCCTTTTACTTATGTCTTTAGCTTACCTTGCTAGGGGCACCCCTCGGGCTGCATCATCCCCGTGCCGCTCGGGCCAGACCCGGTGGCATGTATCTTCCTGCATTTATCCAAGTCAATCTGCTCTTCGTGCTTAACCTGCCGACTGCTAGCACCTGATCACCGCCCGCCACGGGTCCTTTCACCCCATGCAATTTGCTTGCATGTTAAAATGGGGGCTCCTGAGCATCGCGACTCAGGAGCTCTTACTGGCTCTCCAGCCCTCAACCCTTGGCCTTGATCACAACATTGCGACCTGGCATACCAGCAGCGGCTGAGCTCGCTCGAGGGCCGGGACCTGAGGACGTAGAGTGCTTGCATCTAACCGCCTTGCAGGGACATACAGTCATCAAGACTCAAGACTAGGCGCAACCCGCCTTGAGGTAGGGCCTCGTTAGTCCCGCGCTGGCTCACGAGTGCCCAGATACACCTTGCAGCCCTGCCGTGCAAGCCACGTGTCAGGGCGGGGGTGTACACACCCCGGGGGCTCCTCCCGAAGGGGAGCCCCCATCCCACTCCCAAGTGGAAGCTCCATGCTCCGCGCTGGCTGCCGACACTACCGAGGAGCGTCTATGCCCGTGCACAAGAGGAAGCACTACGCTCTGCACTGGTGATAAACAACTGAGGGCGACCCCACGGTCGTAACAACCTCAGGGAGCCCAGAGCTCAACGCCCAGCCTCACCATGATGCCTCCCGTCGGGAGAGTCGCGCGAGGGGGCTGGGCACGGGGGCTGCACTCGGGTCACGCCCAAGCGCACGCCACCCAACCAGGTCCCTCGGACCTGGGCGTCGCATGCCCCTCCCGAGGCCTCGGCGAGGGCAGGTATGGAAATTGTTTGAATGTCAAGGGGGACTCCTGAGCATCGTGACTCAGGAGCCTAACTGGTCACATAGCCCCTCACTCCTTGGTCCGTCCTGGTCTCCGGTCGGCCCAACAGCGGTTGAGGTATGCGCGGGGCCGGGCTCTGCCGACGTAGAACATTAATCTATCCTCACGAACTCTCCCTATATGCTGTTCGCACGTCAAGGGGGACTCCTGAGCATCGCGACTCAGGAGCCTAACTGTTCACGTAGCGCCTCACTCCTTAGACCGTCCTGGTCTGCGGTCGGCCCAACGGCGGTTGAGGTATGCGCGGAGCCGGGCTCTGCCGACGCAGAACAAGGAAAATAAGGAAGGAAATCGTAGAATCTCAAAGCAAATATTACAAGCATACTGTTCTCACAATACCAAATGAAAAGTCTAAACGCCTCCACGAGGCCAGATGTATGTCACAGGAATAAAACAAGGAGAATAGCCACGGGTCACCCCTGGATGTTGCCGTCGCCTGTGGAAGGAGCTCCCCTCTGGGCGACGATGTCTTCACCTTCACCACCAGCCACAGGATCCGCGGCATCACCAGACAGAGGATCGGAGACAAAGCCGTGGAACTTCCCCAGCAAAGCCTCCACTTGACCTTGAACAGCTGTGGCAGGTCTCGTAGAGATCTTCAGCCACAGGCTCCAGCAGCTTGTCAAACTGGGCGTTGGGGTCGCGGAGGTGCAGATGGCTGAGGACGCGGGTAAGAGCGGCTGAAGACAGAACACGAGTTTCCGCCTCCGCCATGGGACCGAGGCCTTCAATGACCTCCTCAAGTGCCTTCACCACGAGAGGAAGCAGCTGGGCGGGGCCGTCCTCGTCGGTATCCAGCGGCTTCTCCAAGCCACGGTCGTAGAGCGTCTTCAGCGCCTTTTGAGATCTCTTCTCGAGATCGGCGAAGGCCACATGGTCTTTGGCCAAGACCCGCGCCTTGGCATTTAGATCGGCCTCCTTCACCCCCATCTTCTGCTCCAGCTCTTCCAACCGGTTGCGCTCGGCAACCTGCCTCTTCCCCAGCTCCGCCAGCTCAGCATGGTGATTCTTGACGGCTTCCTGCCGGGCCTTCATCTCCTTCTCCTCTGCTTCGCGGCGGTGCGCCTCTTCGGCGTGCTTATCACGGAGGCTCCACAACTCGCCCTCCAGTGCCTGGCAGCGGTCTCGGGCGGCCTTGGCTTCTTTCAGCGCCGCCTCACGATCGGCTGTAGCACCGACGGCTCCTTGCTTCTCTCTCTCGGAAGCCGCAACAGCCTGGCTCAATGCCGCGCATACTGCCAGGTCAGAATGAAGCCAGCCGAAGGCTAACTCCAGATGCCCGGCCACCAGGCGCGGGTCAGCGCTCAGGAGATCCGCCTGTAGTTGGGTCATCTCTAAAAAGGCACGCTCCAAGATGGCAGCAGGAGCAGAGGAACCAAGGAGTGGAGGCGCAGCAGTAGGAGGAAGTGGCGCCGTCACCAGGGCTTGGGAGACCGCGGGCTCCAGAGCAGCTGGGACCTCATCAGCCGTGCCAAGTACCCGCACCTCCGGAGCCAGCGGGGCCATGGGGGCTGACTCCATGCGACGGGGCTCCTCTTGGCCCCGCGAAGATGACCGGGCTGGGGAGGCATGGGCGATGTTGCCTCCTTGCTCTACGGAGAGAGGCACAACTGCCTTACCATCCTTCCTCTTCTTCGCCGAAGATGTCGGTCTGATCAACCAAAGGCGAGCGTCAGGAAAAAAACAGGCACCTGCACGGACCAAGCAAAGTTCGAAACACCTACTGGTCCACCGCAAGGTACTCCACCCTTAGCTTGTGAAGCTTGAGTCCCGACAGCATCGGGACCTGAGGAGCAGGCGCTCGGGCTCCAGTGGCGCCGTGCGGTGCGGAGGCACAACCGGATCCAGCCCCAGGAGGTGTTGGAGTGGAGGCGGCACCGCGGTCCACCAGTGATGATCTGCCCTTCATCGGGACGAGGGGTTGCTCCTTCCCTCCTTGGTAGGCGTCGGCCTCAGCATCGTCAGGAAGGGCGCGGAGAATCTCGGCCTTGCTCAGAAGAGAGGTCTCCTCCACCTCTTTCGGGGTCTGCTCAGAAATCTCCTCCTCCTCCCCCTCTCCGCGGGACTCGCCAGAAGACACCTCCACCGGCTTTGGCATCGGAGGAGCTCCCGAAAGCACCGGCGGCACCAGCCCGCGTGCATCAAAAGTCGGCCTGGAGGCGATGAATTCCTTCCGGTCCCTGCGTTGGAACAGGGGAATGAAGGCGCTAGGCGGGTACTCCTGGTTGTCTCCAACTATGAGGCGCAGGACGGCGTTCAGTTCGTCGTCAGGCGGGTCCCCCGGCCTCAGGCGGGCCTTGTTTTCCCCTCCTTCAAGCTGCCAGAAGGGGCGTGCGTGCCTGGAGTGGGGCGACCCGCAGCGTCAAGAACCCCCTCAGGAGCATCGCTCCCGTTATTTTGGGCACCCTCGCATTGCCCGGCTTCAGGCCAGCCATCATCTGCTCCAACACTGATGACGCCCACTCGTCAACAAGCTCCGCCCTGGGCCACTCCTTGCCTTGCTGAGGCGCCTCCGTCGGCAACATCAGGCGCGGATGGCCGAGCTTGGCGTTCACCATGACCCACTTGGATCGAATATTGTCGGCCCTCTTCCCGGTGCTCGAGATCGAGTTGGCCTTACCGGACGCGACAAAGTTAGCGCATCCAGAGATGTGGCCCTCGCTGACGCGGAGGAAGAAGAAATGGCGCAGGAGCGCCACGAACGGCATCATGCCCAGGTACGCCTCACAGTAGTAGGCCAAGATGGATAGGAGGAGGACAGAGTTGGGATGGAGGTGCAACGCCTACAGCCCATAGTGGTTGAGGACTTCATAAAAGAAATCAGAGAAGGGAGGAACCAACCCGACAGCAATGCCGCTCGAAAAGAAGGGGAAGAAGGTGCTCCCCTCAGGCTCCAGCTCGTCGGAGGCAAGCCGGAGCTCCGTCTTCCCCCACTCGTTGCTCTCTCCCGCTGTCAGCAGGCGCACAGAGGCAAGGCTCTTCTCCATGACAGTGGGCGCCTCAAGAGCAGGCTCGTACCAAGCCAGGGACGAGGAAGCCTTGTCCTTGCGCGGCGCCATGAACGACAGATGCAGAACGAGGCCGGAGCAGATCTATAGGTAGCGACGGCAAAGAGCAAGAAAGGGGATCTGGAGCGAGGCAAGGAAGAAGCAATGAAGGCAAGTGCCCCCCCGCGCCAGGCTTTTGTCAGGTCAAGCAGTTGCCAAAACAGCGTGGGGAAGCGGAGACGCCCACGTCTAATCAACCGCCATGCGTCAACCAAGGCCGCAGGCTTTAGGGGCCCGTGGCACTATGAGCCTGACCCTTGGCTTCACCGCGAAGCCAAGCTCGCGTGCACCTTGGGCCCGGGGGCTACTGTCGGCGTTCTGGGAATGGGGGTCCCCAGACTTGCCTACCTGCGGCCCGCAGCGTGGCTGAGCCAGCAGGCCGTACGACCCACCTTCACCGACAAAGCACCCAAGACCCTCGCGATGGGCCAAGCCTCGCGAGGCGGACGACACAAGACCTCCTCTGGGTGGCCTAGCTAGGCAGGCTCACGAGGAGCGGAGATATCAAGGCGAGGCGAAGCTCACGAGGTTCTCGAGATGTGAGCCGTGACGATCGACACCAGGCGGGTGCCAGGCGGGCGCCAGCGCGCACATCGTCCTTGTTTCCTCTTTGGTGCAAAGGGGGCAAGTGCAGCCGCAGAGTACCGAGGCATCAGGCAAAGGTTGCCATTTCAGTGCAACAAGACCAAGACCAAGGACTGCAAGACGGAGGTCATCGTGGAGCCCAGAACAGCGTCACCACCAGAACTTTGTGCAGGCGAAGACTACTTTTGTCAGGATAGCTTGTACTAGCTGCCCCCCTTCAAATTAGCCCGCCATTGTTGGCTCCCTTCCCGCTCGATATTTGGGAAGAGGACCAGGGCCTATATAAATAGGACTAGCCACCACAGTGGAGAGGGAGATGAGCTCGAGAGAGACCACCTCACACACAAGTTCATACGCACAGGAACACCTCAACCTCAGGAGGCCGTCCTTCCCTTGTATTGTTCATCATCAGCCCAAGAGGCAATCCACCACCACCACACTGGAGTAGGGTATTACACCACAACGGTGGCCCGAACCAGTATAAACCCTGTGTTCTTCTATGTTGTGAGTTCGTCGAGTTCGTCCGCGAGATCCTAGCAAGCTAGAGCGTAGATCGGTTGGAGGGAAAGACTTCGCGTGCACCCCAGCGTTCGAACCTTAAGGGTTTACCGGGACCCCAAACCCCGAGAGCGGTTGTCATTGGCACATCTTGTCAAAGAAGAGATCATGTCCCCCTATTGCGGGATTTTCATCAATTCGGGCGTGGTTAACCCAACCGTGCCTATTTACACAGCCCTTGGGAATAGGCGAGTTTCAAGGCAAGTGGGGAGGCGTTTGATATTCACTGCCTTTATAAGGGGATAAGAATTCCCCCTTATTCTCCCACGCATTCTCTCTGTAACACCCTCGATGCGACTATAGCTCCCACGTGTCGAGGCACGACTTAGAGGCATAATCGCATTGAAGGCATATGTCGCAAGTTAGGCAATCTTCACAACATCCCATGTAATATAAATAATAAAGGGGAGATAGCAATAGTTGGCATACACTCGCCACGTCAATCAAGTACAGAAATAACATTACATCATCCAAACACTCATGGCCCGACTACGGTGCCAAAATAAAAGAGAACCCAACATGCGACACGGTCCCAATCACCCCCAACTGGGCACCACTACTGATCATCGGGAAAGGAAACATAGTAATGTTGAGAGTCTTCGTCGAAGTCCCACTTGAGCTCAAACGCGTCTCTTGGAGTGGAATCATCAGGCCCTGCATCTGGTGTAATAGTAATCTATGAGCCACAGGGACTCAGCAATCTCGCACCCTCGCGATCAAGACTATTTAAGCTTATAGATATGGCAAGGTAAATATGTGAAGCTGCAGCAAGCGACTAGCAAAATATGGTGGATAACTTATTCGCAAAAGAGAGCGAGAAGAGGAGGCAAAGCACAAGCAAGAAACTAGAGAACAACCTGCGCAAACATTACTCCAACACCGTGTCCGCTTCCCGGACTCCGCCGAGAAGAGGCCATCACGGTAACACACTCAGTTGATTCATTTTAAATAATTAAGGTTCAAGTTATTTACAATCGGACATTAACAAATTCCCATCTGCCCATAACCGCGAGCACGGCTTTCGAAAGTTCAATCCCTGCAGGGGAGTCCCAACTTATCCCATGACAAGCTCTCACGGTCAACGAAGGAATAGACCTCCTCCCAAGACGTTCCGATCAGACTCGGTATCTCGGTAATTCAAGACACTTCGACAGGTTAAAACAAGACCAGCAACACCGCTCGAATGTGCCGACAAATCCCGATAGGAGCCGCACATATCTCGTTCTCAGGGCACACTCAGATGAGACTAGCTACGAGTAAAACCAACCCTCAAGTTTCCCCGAGGTGGCCCCGCAGGCAGCTCAGTTCGGACCAACACTAAGAGGGAGCACTGGCCCGGGGGGGGGGGGTAAAATAAGATGACCCCTGGGCTCCGGTAACCCAAGGGAAAAGAGGCTAGGTGGCGAATGGTAAAACCAAGGATGGGCATTGCTAGAAAATCTTTAATCAAGGCGAACTATCAAGGGGTTCCCATTATAACCCAACCGCGCAAGGAACGCAAAATCCGGGAACATAACACCGATATGACGGAAACTAGGGCGGCAAGAGTGGAACAAAACACTAGGCGAGAGGCCGAGCCTTCCACCCTTTACCAAGTATATAGATGCATTAAGATAATAAGATAATATAATGATATCCCAACAAGTAAATAAATGTTCCAACAAGGAACGGGCTCCAATCTTCACCTGCAACTAGCAACGCTATAAGAGGGGCTGAGCAAAGCGGTTACATAGCCAATCAACGGTTTGCTAGGACAATGGTGGGTTAGAGGTTTGACAAGGCAATTTGGGAGGCTTGAAAGCAAGTGGTAGGCATCGTAGCAATGGCATAGCAAAAGAGCGAGCAAACTAGCATAGCAAAGATAGTAGTGATTTCGAGGGTATGATCATCTTGCCTGCACAGTTGCCAGAGTTGACTGGATCCTCGAAAGCAAACTCAACGAGCTCCTCGTTAGCGAAGTCGTCTCCCGGCTCTACCCAAACAAGACAAACAAGCAAGAAGGATACAATCAACCACGTGCAAGACCAAGCAATATGATGAAATGATGATATGCTATGCGGAATGCGATGCGGGATGCAAAATGCAAGATATGACAGGAAAAGCATGAAACTGGCCTCAACTTGGAAATCCAAGTGTGCCACTGGAAAGATGAGATGAAATCGCTTGAAAACGATATAAAGAACGCCGGAATCGGAGTTACGGTTTGGAAATGGCAAGCGATTCAAAAATGACACCAGTCTGCGATTTACAGCAAGTAGGCATCTAAATGCAATGAGATGAACATGCTAGAGCACTCAAACATGACAACAAAACACATGGCAGGGATGCACACAAGATTCTTAACAAAAGTCTAGCACTGAGCTACGGCCAATTCATCCATTAACAGGTTCAAACAAGCATGGCAAAAATGCATATGGCAAACAGATCTCAGACTTAGTGAAATCAACACTTGTCTGGAATTTCAGATCAGGTAGCACTCTTCGAAGCAACAAAACTACATGCTACAGGATCTGAACATGGCAAAGTAAAGCATGGCATGGAGCTACTCAAATAGCTTAACAAAAGTCCCTTAGTGACCTTGAGCCAAAAGGGATCAGAAAATACAAATACAAGCATGTGAACATAGCAAAAACATAATCAGTTTTCGTACTTAGTGAAAAACTGACACATGCTGAAATATAACTCAAGTAGGCATGTTTACGAGCTCGATGCACTCACTACGGTGAAAGTCATGGCAAGACAAGCATACATCCATGAATAGGGCACAAAATGCAATCTAGACATGGCAAGAACAATAGCATAGCATGCACGGATCAACTACAACATCATCGGAAAAATTGCAAACAAGTTGACAATCTGTCCAGATTCACAAAGTAGCAAAAGTAGAGCTCGATTGACTCAAGCTAGGGTGCTCCATAATTGCAAACAAAGAGATGGATGGATAGAGCACTAAAATAATAACAAAACTCCCTTACTGATCATCCTCAAAAGAGGCACGGATCACTAGGAAACAATAAGAACATATGGCAACATGAGATAAACAGCTCCAGGACTTAGTGAAATTACTAAGTCCCTGAAAACAGAATTAGCAAGTGCACCACTTTGCAAGCTTGCACTAAATACCACACACATCACAAAAATACATGGGTTGCACCTCTGGAAAGATGACAAAACCCTTAACAAAACACATGTAGAGCATCAGGGCATATCATGCACACATTAATCATGGCAAAAATGACAGAAGTGCTAAACGGAGTAGCAGATCTGACAATTAACTCAAGTAGCCCTCTTCTAACAGCATTTCGGGCATCAAGATGAGCTCAAATGAAAATGATGCAATGGAATGAAATGATGTACTCTCTGAGATGAACATTTTGATATGCTATATGCATGAATCGGAGCTACGGATGCAAAGTTACGGAGCCATGAACATGAGCACTTGAACTGAAAATTTCGGGACTTAGAGAAAAAAACGACCTAGGGTTTCACTGTTCACAGATATGGGATCCGGGCACGGATTACGAAGTTTGCCGGAATTACTGTTCACGCTGGAGAAGAAGAGGACGGCGGCCAGGGCGACGAGGAGACGGCGAGGAGGTGGCGAGGAGGCGGCGCCGGCGGGCACGGACGCCGAGGTGGCGGGCGCGGCGGACGAGGCGCGGCGACGCGCCGGCGTCGAGGCGGCGGGGCGGAGCGGCCGGCCGGCGTCGGGGCGAAGGGCGCCGGCGAGGGGCGCGGGCGGCGCTGCCCGGAGGGAGGCGCGGGGCGCGCGTGGGCCGGGAGGGCCCGTCCCGGGCCCCGCGGGCTGGTGGCGGCGGCGAAGTGGGGCTGAGGGTGCGGGCGAATGGCGCGGCGACAAGTGGCGGCGGGGATGATCCGGACAATGTCCGTCGGTGCAGTTTTGTCCGGCGGCGCACGATGAGGTGGATCTAGGGTTTTTCGGGAGGAAGGGGAAGGAGATTTCGGAGAGGGTCTATTTATAGGCCTAAAGGGAGCTAGGAGAGTCCAAATGAGGTGCGGTTTTCGGCCACGCGATCGTGATCGAATGCTCTAGATGATGGAACAGAGTTAGGTGGGTTTTGGGCCAAATTGGAGGGGTGTTGGGCTGCAACACACACGAGGCCTTTTCGGTCCCTCGGTTAACCGTTGGAGTATCAAACGAAGTCCAAATGATACGAAACTTGACAGTCGGTCTACCGGTAGTAAACCAAGGCCGCTTAGCAAGTCTCGGTCCAATCCGGAAATGTTTAATCCCCACACACGAAAGAAAGCTAGAAATGACCACCGGAGGAGAACTAAGCGCCGGAATGCAAAACGGACAACGGGGAAAATGCTCGAACGCATGAGACGAACACTATGCAAATGCAATGCACATGATGACATGATATGAGATGCATGACAACGATAACAACACACGGAGACAAAGACCTGAACCCGAGGAAATAAATATAACCTAACGCCGGAAACGGCAAGAGTTGGAGTACAAATTGGGAAAGCTACATCCGGGGTGTTACAACACTCCACCACTACGAAAGGATCTCGTCCCGAGATCTAGGACTGAAAGAATGCCGGGTACTCAGAACGGAGGTGATCCTCACGTTCCCAGGTAGCTTCATGGTTGGAATGGTGTGACCACTTGACTTTAAGAAATTTGATTGACTTGTTGCGAGTCTTGCGTTCAGTCTCTTCAAGAATAGCAACTGGGTGCTCACGATAGGAGAGATCTTCTTGGAGCTCAATGTCCTCGAAGTTGACGGTGCGGTCAGGAGTCTTGAAGCACTTTCGATGCTGAGAGACATGGAACACGTCATGAACATTTGCAAAGTTTGAAGCAAGCTCGAGTTGATAGGCGAGGTCGCCTCTCTTGCTGACAATCTTGAAAGGTCCCACGTATCTGGGGGCAAGCTTCCCTTTGATACTGAAGCGACGAGTACCTTTCATAGGAGAGACACGGAGGTACACATGATCTCCGATCTCGAAAGCCAAATCATGGTGCTTACTATCATAGTAGCTCTTCTGGCGGGATTGGGCTGCTTTGAGGTTATCACGAATGACTTTGCACATTTCCTCTGCCTCTGTGATTAAGTCATTACCCAAAAGCTAACGTTCACCGGTTTCGGACCAGTTGAGAGGGGTACGACACTTCCTGCCATACAAAATTTCAAAAGGGGCCTTGCCCGAACTTGCTTGAAAACTGTTGTTGTAGGAGAATTCAGCATAAGGAAGACAATCCTCCCACTTCATGCCGAAGGAGATCACACAAGCCCTGAGCATATCTTCAAGAATCTGGTTGACACGCTCGACTTGACCGCTTGTTTGAGGATGGAAAGCTGTGCTAAAGCGCATGTTCGTGCCCATGGCCTTCTGAAAAGAATCCCAAAACTTCGAGGTAAAGATGCTGCCACGGTTTGAAGAGATCACTTGTGGAATACCGTGCAGAGAGACAATATGAGAGGTATAGAGTTCCGCCAATTGAGCTGCAGTGATCAACTCTTTGATAGGCAGAAAATGAGCCACTTTGGTGAGTTTGTCGATGACAACGAATATAGCATCATTGCCACGCTTGGACTTTGGAAACCCAGTCACGAAGTCCATTTCAATGTGGTCAAACTTCCATTCTAGAATGGCAAGAGGTTGGAGGAGACCTGCTGACCTTTGGTGTTCTGCCTTCACTCTTCTGCAGACATCACATTCATTCACGAATTGAGCGATCTCGCGCTTCATTCGAGTCCACCAATAAGCTTGCTTGAGGTCCTGATACATCTTTGTGCTCCCAGGGTGGATGGAGAGGAGAGAATTGTGAGCCTCGTTCATGATCACTTTACGGAGGTCACCTTTGGGTACAACAATACGATCCTTGAAGAAGAGAGTGTCCTTGTCATCAAGGCGGTAGCACTTGTACTTGGGTTGACTCTTGGCAATCCCAATCTTCACCTTTTTCACCATGGCATCAAGAAGCTGGGCTTGGCGAATCTGGTCTTCCTAGGTAGGAGAGACTAGAAGGTTGGCAAGGAAACCTTGAGGAACAACTTGCAGATTAAGTTTGCGGAAAGCTTCACAAAGCTCGGGTTGATAAGGCTTGAGAATCAGACTGTTGCAGTAAGCTTTCCTGCTCAATGCGTCAACAATCACATTGGCCTTGCCTGGAGTATACTCAATACTCGGATTATACTCTTGAATCATTTCGACCCATCGAGTTTGCCTGAGGTTGAGATTAGGCTGAGTGCAGATGTACTTGAGACTCTTGTGATCAGTGAAAATGTCCACTTTTCTTCCCAATAGAAGATGTCTCCAAGTCAAAAGAGCATGCACAACTGCCGCCAACTCGAGATCATGAGTGGGGTAGTTCTTCTCATTCGGCTTCAACTGGCGAGAGGTATAAGCAACAACTTTATTCTCTTGCATCAATACTGTGCCAAGACCTTGGAGAGAGGCATCACAAAAGACCTCGTACGGCTTGGATTCATCAGGCGGAGTCAGAACTGGAGCAGTGATCAATTTCTCTTTCAAAGTGTTGAAAGCAATATCACACTCCGGAGACCAAACGTACTTGACATGCTTCTGGAGAAGATTAGAGAGAGGCTTCACGATCTTAGAAAAGTTTTCAACGAATCTTCGGCAATAGCTTGCGAGACCAAGGAAGCTACGGAGTTGCTTCACGTTCTGAGGAGGTTCCCAATTCACAATTGCAGACACCTTCTCAGGATTCACGGCAATGCCCTTGGCAGAGATGATATGACCAAGATAAAGCACCTCATCGAGCCAAAATTCACACTTGGAGAACTTGGCGTAGAACTGATGTTCTCTGAGCTTATCGAGAACCAAATGCAAGTGCTTGGCATGATCTTCCTTGTTCTTCAAGAAAACCAGAATGTCATCGAGATAGACCAAAACGAAGTCATTGGTGTAGGCGTTGAAGATGAAGTTCATCATGCGAGAGAAAGTTGGAAGAGCGTTGACGAGGCCAAAAGACATGACAGTGTATTCCTATGAACCAAAGCTTGTCCTGAAAGCCGTCTTGGGAATATCTTGCTCACGGATTCGAATCTGATGATAACCCATACGGAGATCAAGCTTGGAGAATACTTGGGCACCTTTGAGTTGTTCGAACAGCTCATTGATGTTGGGAAGTGGGTATTTGTTCTTGATGGTCTTCTTGTTCACTGGACGACAATCAACACAAAGTCGGTCCATTCCATCCTTCTTCTTCATAAAAAGAACACCACAACCCCATGGAGAAGAACTAGGCCGGATGAGACCCATTTTCTCTTGAATATCGAGTTGCTTCTTCAGCTCCTTCAACTCTTCAGGTCCGAGCTTGTAAGGACGTTTGCACACAGGTTCCGTGCCAGGCTCAAGATCAATAATGAATTCAACTGGCCAGTGCGGAGGCATTCCTGGAAGCTCTTCTGGAAAGACGTCTTGATATTCGCAAATGACTGGAATTTGCGAGATGGCATCCAATTCACCCCTCTCATTGGGAGAAAACAGACGGATAGAATTATCCCGAGCGGCAAAGACAATTACATCCTTAGACAAATGAGTCAATTGAATCTGCCTGGCTGCACAATCAAGCTGAGCCTTGTGCTTAGAAAGCCTATCCATCCCGAGAATAAGATCAATATCCGAGTTACCAAGAACCATTGGAGAAGCCAGAAACTTGAAATCACCCAACAAGATAGAAATATCCGGAACCATCATACTAGAACTCAGACGCTTAGCCGGAGAGACGACTTGCATAGCTCTAGGTAAAGCCTTAGTACCAAAATTGTTCTCCGATGCAAATGGGAATGACATGAAGGAATGCGATGCACCAGAGTCAAAAAGTACTTTTGCAGGAACATCATTAACAGGAAGGTTACCCATGATCACATCTGACGAATCCTCTGCCTGAGCTGCATTCATCAAGTTGACCTTGGCGTGCTTGGGGTTATGCTTGACCACAGCTGTACTTGTCGATCTGACAGGAGGAGGAGGAGGAAGACGCCTCTGGTTGAAACACTTGTTGGCATAGTGACCCTTCTGTTGGCACTTGTTGCACGTGACCTCTGAAAGCGGACGGTGATACGGAGCACTCGATCTTGGAGCTTGAGACGAAGTCTTGTTCTGAAAGCCAGGGTTGGGTGGGTGGGAAGAACCACTGCCACCTTTGCTCTTCTACTGATACGGCTGATGGAACGGAGGAGGAGGAAGCCAATACTTCTGCTGCTTGGCCACTTGAGTAGAGGAAGAAGGAGTAACGTCTCTGACTCGCTTCTTGGAAGCATCACACCTCAACCGGGCAGCCTCTTGCTTCAATGCCATGCTGTAGAACTCATCGTATCTTAAGGGCTCAAAGAGGACAAGAGCTAGCTGAATTTCTTCTCTGAGACCACCCCTGAACTGGTATATCATGCTCTTCTCATCAGGGACGTCCTGCTTGGCAAAGCGGGCGAGCTTCTGGAACAACTTGTTGTAGTCATAGACAAATAAAGAGCCTTGCTTCAGGTTGCGGAATTCCTCACGCTTGCTTTCAACCACGCTCTGAGGAATATGATGAGCTCGGAAATCTCGACGAAAATCATCCCAAGTGATAACACGTCCACCTCTGGAATCCTTGTACTGCTGGAACCATTCTGCAGCTTGATCTTTGAGTTGGAAGGAAGCGAACTTGACAAAGTCCTCAGGCCTGACGTTACTGCACTCGAAATGCTTACACAGATCCACAAGCCAATCGTCAGCATCGGTTGCCTCAACACAATTGCTGAAAGTCTTTGGCCTGTTAGCAAGGAACTGGTTGAGTGTAGCAAAGTGATTCTGATTGCTTCCTTGATTCCCTTGGTTGCCTTGATTGCGCTCTTGAAGAATTTGCATGATCAACTGTGTGTTTGCATTGGTTGCGGCCATCACAGCTTGCCATGCCTCCGGAGGAGGTGGAGGTGGTGGCGGATCATGATTCGGAGTCGTGCGCGTTGGAGGAGCCATCCTGAAGAGGTTGACCACCATTAGCACATTGACAGACAAATATTGAAGCTGAATCCAATGGAATGAAAATTGCAACATATAGTCTTCACATCCGAACAAAATGAACGAATGCATTCCTCTTGAAATGGTCACATATCCATAAATTGAGAAGCCACGTAGAATTAAGGTAGAGAAATAAATCAACAAGGTACGGATCAAGAACGAATAATCGGTAAGAAATCCCAATCTCAAACCAATATCCGTGGAAGAAGAACTAGAGCTACTAGAATTCCCACCTATGAAACTCCCGAACCTTTCTGGTTATGCAATCAGGTGTTGGGGATACAGGGGAAGCATAATATCTCACCCAAACTAGCAAATCTTACATCCAGCTGTATCCATCCTTTAACACATAACCAAGAAACCTTCGGAAACCATCTACCTCAACCTTCGAAAATCATCCGTTATACAAGTTATGGCGATACTCCCAAACTCCCGCCCCAGTATTGGGTGGCGTCGAGGTTATCTCACGAACGAACTGCATAAAAGAGATTTTCGATGTCGGCATACTAGACTCAGGTATTCCAGAACTGCAACGATAAAATTATGATGACAACACCTCAGAGCTCAACTCCCCGGGACACTTCCACTAAACCCCTGACAGGAGGCACCAAGACAATGTTCTCATCATAAAACCATCGGAACGATTCCAAGATACCCGCGTGATCCTAAAAATTCTTTTTAGTGAAATTTGAGAAGAGAAGAGTCAAAACTCTATGTCAGGATGCCTTACCAGAGCGATGAGGAGACTGGGAAGTAAAAAGAATTCCTAAACTCTCTGATATATAATTCCTAAATGACTCAAAACATTTTTCTAGACACAACTCGGCCGCTAATAACGATCAAGCAATGGGGCTCCTAAGGTCGGGGAAGGCTCTGATTACCAACTTGTAATACCCTCGATGCGACTATAGCTCCCACGTGTCAAGGCACGACTTAGAGACATAATCGCATTGAAGGCATATGTCGCAAGTTAGGCAATCTTCACAACATCCCATGTAATATAAATAATAAAGGGGAGATAGCAATAGTTGGCTTACACTCGCCACGTCAATCAAGTACAGAAATAACATTACATCATCCAAACACTCATGGCCCGACTACGGCGCTAAAATAAAAGAGAACCCAACGTGCGACACGGTCCCAATCACCCCCAACTGGGCACCACTACTAATCATCGGGAAAGGAAACATAGTAACGTTGAGAGTCTTCGTCGAAGTCTCACTTGAGCTCAAACGCGTCTCCTAGAGCGGAATCATCAGGCCCTGCATCTGGTGTAATAGTAATCTGTGAGCCACAGGGACTCAGCAATCTCGCACCCTCGCGATCAAGACTATTTAAGCTTATAGATATGGCAAGGTAAATATGTGAAGCTGCAGCAAGCGACTAGCAAAATATGGTGGATAACTTATTCGCAAAAGAGATCGAGAAGAGGAGGCAAAGCACGAGTGAGAAACTAGAGAACAACCTGCGCAAACATTACTCCAACACCGTGTCCGCTTCTCGGACTCCTCCGAGAAGAGGCCATCACGGTAACACACTCAGTTGATTCATTTTAAATAATTAAGGTTCAAGTTATCTACAACCGGACATTAACAAATTCCCATCTGCCCATAACCGCGGGCACGGCTTTCAAAAGTTCAATCCCTGCAGGGGAGTCCCAACTTAGCCCATGACAAGCTCTCACGGTCAACGAAGGAATAGACCTCCTCCCAAGATGTTCCGATCAGACTCGGTATCTCGGTAATTCAAGACACTTTGACAGGTTAAAACAAGACTAGCAACACCGCCCGAATGTGCCGACAAATCCCGATAGGAGCTGCACATATCTCGTTCTCAGGGCACACTCAGATGAGACTAGCTACGAGTAAAACCAACCCTCAAGTTTCCCCGAGGTGGCCCCGCAGGCAGCTCAGTTCGGACCAACACTCAGAGGGAGCACTGGCCCGGGGGGGGGGGTAAAATAAGATGACCCTTGGGCTCCGGTAACCCAAGGGAAAAGAGGGTAGGTGGCGAATGGTAAAACCAAGGTTGGGCATTGCTGGAAAATCTTTAATCAAGGCGAACTATCAAGGGGTTCCCATTATAACCCAACTGCGTAAGGAACGCAAAATCCGGGAACATAACACCGATATGACGGAAACTAGGGCGGCAAGAGTGGAACAAAACACTAGGTGAGAGGCCGAGCCTTCCACCCTTTACCAAGTATATGGATGCATTAAGATAACAAGATAATATAATGATATCCCAACAAGTAAATAAATGTTCCAATAAGGAACGGGCTCCCATCTTCACCTGCAACTAGCAACGCTATAAGAGGGGCTGAGCAAAGCGGTAACATAGCCAATCAACGGTTTGCTAGGACAATGGTGGGTTAGAGGTTTGACAAGGCAATTTGGGAGGCTTGAAAGCAAGTGGTAGGCATCGTAGCAATGGCATAGCAAAAGAGCGAGCAAACTAGCATAGCAAAGATAGTAGTGATTTCGAGGGTATGATCATCTTGCCTGCACAGTTGCCAGAGTTGACTGGATCCTTGAAAGCAAACTCAACGGGCTCCTCGTTAGCGAACTCGTCTCTCGGCTCTACCCAAACAAGACAAACAAGCAACAAGGATACAATCAACCACATGCAAGACCAAGCAATATGATGAAATGATGATATGCTATGCGAAATGCGATGCGGGATGCAAAATGCAAGATATGACAGGAAAAGCATGAACCTGGCCTCAACTTGGAAATCCAAGTGTGCCACAGGAAATATGAGATGAAATCGCTTGAAAACGATATAAAGAACGCCGGAATCGGAGTTACGGTTTGGAAATGGCAAGCGATTCAAAAATGACACCGGTCTGCGATTTACAGCAAGTGGCCATCTAAATGCAATGAGACGAACATGCTACATCACCCAAACATGACAACAAAACACATGGCAGGGATGCACACAAGATGCTTAACAAAAGTCTAGCACTGAGCTACGGCCAATTCATCCATTAACAGGTTCAAACAAGCATGGCAAAAATGCATATGGCAAACAGATCTCAGACTTAGCGAAATCAACACTTGTCTGGAATTTCAGATCAGGTAGCACTCTTCGAAGCAACAAAACTACATGCTACAGGATCTTAACATGGCAAAGTAAAGCATGGCATGGAGCTACTCAAAGAGCTTAACAAAAGTCCCTTAGTGACCTTGAGCCAAAAGGGATCAGAAAATACAAATACAAGCATGTGAACATAGCAAAAACATAATCAGTTTTCATACTTAGTGAAAAACTGACACATGCTGAAATATAACTCAAGTAGGCATGTTTACGAGCTCGATGCACTCACTACGGTGCAAGTCATGGCAAGACAAGCATACATCCATAATAAGGCACAAAATGAAATCTAGACATGGCAAGAACAATATCATAGCATGCACGGATCAACTACAACATCATCGGCAAAATTGCAAACAAGTTGACAATCTGCCCAGATTCACAAAGTAGCAAAAGTAGAGCAAGATTGACTCAAGCTAGGTTGCTCCATAATTGCAAACAAAGACATGGATGGATAGAGCACTACAATAATAACAAAACTCCCTTACTGATCATCCTCAAAAGAGGCACGGATCACTAGTAAACAATAAGAACATATGGCAACATGAGATAAATAGCTCTAGGACTTAGTGAAATTACTAAGTCCCTGAAAACAGAATTAGCAAGTGCACCACTTTGCAAGCTTGCACTAAACACCACACACATCACAAAAATACATGGGTTGCACCTCTGGAAAGATGACAAAACCCTTAAAAAAACACATGCAGAGCATCAGGGCATATCATGCACACATTAATCATGGCAAAAATGACAAAAGTGCTAAACGGAGTAGCAGATCTGACAATTAACTCAAGTAGCCCTCTTCTAACAGCATTTCGGGCATCAAGATGAGCTCAAATGAAAATGATGCAATGGAATGAAATGATTTACTCTCTGAGATGAACATTCTGATATGCTATATGCATGAATCGGAGCTACAGATGCAAAGTTATGGAGCCGTGAACATGAGCACTTGAACTAAAAATTTCGGGACTTGGAGAAGAAAAACGACCTAGGGTTTCACTGTTCACAGATCTGGGATCCGGGCACGGATTACGAAGTTTGCCGGAATTACTGTTCACGCCGGAGAAGAAGAGGACGGCGGCCGGGGCGGCGAGGAGACGGCGAGGAGGTGGCGAGGAGGCGGCGCCGGCGGGCACGAACGCCGAGGTGGCGGGCGTGGCGGACGAGGCGGCGAAGTGGGGCTGAGGGCACGGGCGAATGGCGCGGTGACAAGTGGCGGCGGGGATGATCCGGACAATGTCCGTCGGTGCAGTTTTGTCCGGCGGCGCGCGATGAGGTGGATCTAGGGTTTTTCGGGAGGAAGGGGAAGGAGATTTCGGGAAGGGTCTATTTATAGGCCTAGAGGGAGCTAGGAGAGTCCAAATGAGGTGCGGTTTTCGGCCACGCGATCGTGATCGAATGCTCTAGATGATGGAACAGAGTTAGGTGGGTTTTGGGCCAAATTGGAGGGTTGTTGAGCTGCAACACACACGAGGCCTTTTCGGTCCCTCGGTTAACCGTTGGAGTATCAAACGAAGTCCAAATGATACGAAACTTGACAGGCGGTCTACCGGTAGTAAACCAAGGCCGCTTAGCAAGTCTCGGTCCAATCCAGAAATTTTTAATCCCCACACACGAAAGAAAGCTAGAAATGACCACCGGAGGAGAACGAAGCGCCGGAATGCAAAACGGACAACGGGGAAAATGCTCGAACGCATCAGACGAACACGTATGCAAATGCAATGCACATGATGACATGATATGAGATGCATGACAACGATAACAACACACGGAGACAAATACCCGAACCCGAGGAAATGAATATAACTTAACGCCGGAAACGGCAAGAGTTGGAGTACAAATTGGGAAAGCTACATCCGGGGTGTTACACTCTCTTCCTCTGCCCATCCATTCTCGAGCTTTAGCTTTAGCTTTCCCCGCCCAAGAAAGCACTCCAATTATGTCCGGTTCCGGAGGCAAGTGGATGGCTTCCTCCGTTAAGAAGAAGGACATCTAGGAGCTCCGTGAGGCCGGATACCTGGCCAAGGGGATCATTCACCATCTCCCGGCCATGGGACAAATAGTCCGTACCCCAGAGCCCCATGAGAGGGTTGTGTTTCTCACACATTTCGTCCGCGGGCTGGGATTCCCTCTCCACCCGTTTGTCCGCGGATTGTGTTTTACTACGGACTGGACTTCCATGATCTAGCCCCCAACTCTATCCTCAACATCTCGGCATTTATTGCCGTGTGCGAGGCCTTTCTGCGCATCCCACCCCACTTCGGCCTATGGCTGAAGACCTTCAATGTGAAGCCGAAGGTGGTGAGCGGCCAACAAGCAGAGTGCGGAGGCGCCATGATGGGCAAGATCCCCAATGTCACCTGGCCCGAATGCTCCTTTGTGGAGACGGTGAAGGGGTGGCAGTCGGGGTGGTTATACATCACCGAGCTGCGCGATACCAGCTGGGCGGTGGGCCCCGAATTCCGATCCGGAGTTCTGATGTGGCTCACCTCCTGCAAAGAGAAGGGCCTAACCTGGGGTTCCTCGAACAAGCTGACTGGGCTCCAGACGTGCGTCCAGAACATGATAACCAAGAGAATCAAACTTGTCAACGTGATCCAGGTTATGCTCATTCACCGGATCCTTCTGTGCCAACGCCGAACTTGCCATTTGTGGGAGTTTGATTTGGCCAAGCACCAGACGCTATTAGAGCTCTTAGGCACGACGCACGAAGACATCTGGAAAGTGCTCTTCAAGGCCGGCGAGACACCAGCCCCCATGACCGAGGATCGCGGGCTTAGCTTAAAACGCCAGGCAAATTCAGTAAGTTCTTTCATGTTTTTAAGGTATACCCTTTACTGGCATATTTTGAGGAAGGAGTCTAAGCCTTCCTATCAATTTTTCAGGCCTGGATCGATATAGCGGGGCGGATTAACTGTCCGGCTCCGCTACCCGAAGACCAAGAAACCCCACTTCTGACGAAGATGCTGTTTCCGGCGCCTTATGATGTGCCAGAAAAGAAGGACAAGAAAACGGCCAAGGGGGCCAGGAGTGGCCCTCGTCGAAAAAGTGCTTCGGACATGACGTCCGAAGACGAGACTCATTCTTCGGCCACCGAAGATGACGATGAGGAGGAGGAAGAAAGCGACTCCCCTCCTGAGAGGGGAAGGAAGAAAAGGGGGGCCTCCACAAATCTAGAGGCGAAGGCGCCCAAGAGGGGGAAGGGCTCCCTCATGGATAACTCAGCATGGGATGTCGATAGCAGTCCGGAGCGACTGCCCCGGACCAAGCCTTGGGCCGCCTCGTAAGTACCAAAAACCTTATGCACGTCCAAATGTCTGGCGTTTTCGCTTTGTAATTTTAATATGTTTAAATCATGCCATTGCAGTCCGGCCCGTGACAGCTCCCCATGATCCTCAACAAGAGGTTCGCTAGATTCAAAGGAGATGGCCAGCGTGTCACCGCCGCCCGCTCACTCTTCCCCGGCCAAGGGTGATGACAAGGTGGTGTCCCAAAGGGCCTTCCCAGGTCAGGGAGAGGTTCCGGAGGTCATCGGGGTGGTGCCAAAAGATGACTCCGCAGCCACCAGACACATGGGGGAAAAAGCCCCCATGGGGACGAGTGATGGGGGCCAAGTTCAATTCGGCCCCCAACCGGATACCATTCCAGAGAGCTACACGGCTCCGGAGTCAGGCGAGCATCCTTTCCCGAAAGGAGGAGTGCCTGTTCCGCTGGTGACCTCTGTCCAATCAGAGGCACCGGATAATCTGCTGGAAGCGCTGCGAGGCACTTCCATTGTGGATGAACACCGTATCCTTATGGGTACGGTGATCAAGAAGGTTCGGTCCACCGAAAGCGGACTGACCAATGCCTGTGCTAGCCTTCTAACAGGCTTTGAGGTAAGCAATGTAATTGTAGAAAGAATATCACAGTGTAGACAATAGCCCCTGATGCTCTGTTCGTGTTCGGAAAGAAAAAGCCGAACAGAGGATCAAAATAATTTTCGCATGAGTCTAACATAAGATGTCTATGTGAATAAGCAGGCCTCGCTGCTGGCTGTTACCGCTCATACTGCGGAGGTCTCCAGAATGAAGCAGAACCTGGAGTGGGCCGAGGAAGAGGTCGGCCTCGTGAAGAAGCAACTGGAGGACAGCCAAGGTATGCAGTAACCTGCGTGTATATTTGGGAAGGATGAATGGTTCGTGCTGACTAAAGTGTCACGAACCTTATTAGGGGCCACGACCGAGGTGGCGGCCCTCAAGAAGGCGTTGGTCGAGGCCGAGAACAAAGTGGTCGAGGAACACGCCGCACGCGAGAAGCACGAGGCCTAGATCAGCGAGGTCCGGCAAGAGCTCCAGGACGCCGTCAAGAAGTACGAGTCCTTGGAGTGTGATGTTAAGACTCAAGGGGCCGAACTTGCGAAGGCCCGCCAGAATGGACAAGATGCCCGGGTCGAAGCCCAGAGCGCCCTCTGGGAAATCCAGGCGGCCAAGAAGATCGCGGCGGGTAAGGCTTTCATTATGCAAAGCAAGTCTGTGAAGGAAACATTCCTTTTACTTACCCAACTTTGGAGCTCTCCAGGGGCGTTTACGGATTTTCCGCGCAGCGTATCAGATGCTGCCGAGTTCTATCGAGCCGAAGAAGGGTGTTCTACGGAGAAGCTGTTCTGGTCTATACCTTGGACCAGAACATCTGGTACCCTTCAGTGACCAGCTGAAACAGCTGGTCGAGCTGCACAAGGAGGCCGAGCTAGCCATGAAGGACGTAATAGTCCAGCTATGGCCTGCCGAGCCCATGCCCAGGAGCTACTTCGGACTTGTGATGCGGCTTGTGAGTGCCTGCCCATGGCTTGAAGTCGTGACGCAGTCGGTCTGCATTGAAGGTGCACGGATGGCCTTTGCCCGCGTCAAGATGCATTGGGCGAAGATGGATGCCAAGAAGCTGATGACCAAGGGGCCGCCTGAGGGCAAGGAGCACCGCCGACCCGAGCTATATTTTGATAGTGTCCTGGAGGGATCCCGCCTTGTGGCGGAGCAATGTGCGAAGGATGTTATAATCCCATGAAAACATTCATATTATCCTGTCCTGTAATATGAAACAATGTCATTGTATAATATAATGCTTGCGACTTTTAAAGTTTTACCTCCTGTGCGGCAGTTTATGAAATCTAAGGGTTGTCCAGTCGTCGGCTTCTGCCCTGATAACCCACAAGTATAGGGATCGCAACAGTTTTCGAGGGTAGAGTATTCAACCCAAATTTATTGATTCGACACAAGGGGAGCCAAAGAATATTCTCAAGTATTAGCAGCTGAGTTGTAAATTCAGCCACACCTGGAAACTTAATATCTACAGCAAGGAATTTAGTAGCAAAGTAATATGATAGTAGTGGTAACGATAGCAAAAGGTAACAGTAGAAAAAGTAATATTTTTGGGTTTTATAGTGATTGTAACAATAGCAACAGAAAAGTAAATAAGCAAAGAACAATATATGGAAAGCTCATAGGCATTGGATCGGTGATGGAGAATTATGCCGGATGCGATCGATCATGTAACAATCATAACCTAGGGTGACACAGAACTAGCTCCAGTTCATCAATGTAATGTAGGCATGTATTCCGAATATAGTCATACATGCTTATGGAAAAGAACTTGCATGGCATCTTTTGTGCTACCCTCCCGTGGCAGCGGGGTCCTAATGGAAACTAAGGGATATTAAGGCCTCCTTTTAATAGAGTACTGGACCAAAGCATTAACACACAATGAATACATGAGCTCCTCAAACTATGGTCATCATCGGGAGTGGTCCCGATTATTGTCACTTCGGGGTTGCCAGATCATAACACATAGTAGGTGACTATAGACTTGCAAGATAGGATCAAGAACTCTCATATATTGATGAAAACATAATAGCTTCGGATCTGAAATCATGGCACTCGGGCCCTAGTGACAAGCATTAAGAATATGAAGGTCATAGCAACATCAATCTCAGAACATAGTGGATACTAGGGATCAAACCCTAACAAAACTAACTCTATTACATGATAAATCTCATCCAACCCATCACCGTCCAGCAAGCCTACGATGGAATTACTCACGCACGGCGGTGAGAATCATGAAATTGGTGGTGGAGGAAGGTTGATGATGACGATGGCGACGGATTCCGCTCTCTGGAGTCGCGAACGGACACTAGATCAGCCCTCCTGAGAGAGTTTAGGGCTTGGCGGCGACTCCGTATCATAAAACGTGACGAATCCTTCTCTCTGATTTTTTCTCCCCGAAAGTGAATATATGGAGTCAAGGTTGAGGTCGGTGGAGCGTCAGGGGGCCCACGAGGCAGGGGGCGTGCCCAGGGGGCAGGCGCGCCCCCACCCTTCCGGACAGGTGGAGGCCCCCCTGACGTGGATTCTTCTTCCAGTATTTTTTATATATTCCAAAATAATTCTCCGTGGATTTTCAGGTCATTCCGAGAACTTTTATTTCTGCACAAAAATAACATCATGGCAATTCTGCTGAAAACAACGTCAGTCCGGGTTAGTTCCATTCAAATCATTCAAGTTAGAGTCCAAAACAAGGGCAAACGTGTTTGGAAAAGTAGATACGACGAAGACGTATAAACTCCCCCAAGGTTAAACCTTTGCTTGTCCTCAAGACATTCAGTTGATAAACTGAAAGTGATAAAGAAAAACTTTTACAAACTCTGTTTGCTCTTGTTGTTGTAAATATGTAGAGCCAGCATTCAAGTTTTCAGCAAAGATTATGAACTAACCATATTCACAATAACACTTAGGTCTCATGTTTACACATATCAATGGCATAATCAACTAGCGAGCAATAGTAATAAATCTCGGATGACAACACTTTCTCAAAACAATCATGATATGATATAACAAGATGGTATCTCGCTAGCCCTTTCTCAGACCGCAAAACATAAATGCAGAGCACCTTTAAAGATCAAGGACTGACTTGACATTGTAATTCATGGTAAAAGAGATCCAGTCAAGTCATACTCAATGTAAACTAACAGTAATGAGTGAAAATGAAAGCGGTGCTCTCCAACTAGTGCTTTTTAATAAGAGGATGATGACTCAACATAAAAGTAAATAGATAGGCCCTTCGCAGAGGGAAGCAGGGATTTGTAGAGGTGCCAGAGCTTGGTTTTGAAATAGACATGAATAATATTTTGAGCGGTATACTTTCATTGTCAATATAAAAACCGAGAGATCTCGATATCTTCCATGCTACACATATTATAAGCGCTTCCCAAACAGAATGGTAAAGTTTATACTCCCCCTCCACCAACAAGCATCAATCCATGGCTTGCTCGAAACAACGAGTGCCTCCAACTAACAAGAGTCCCGGGGGAGTTTTGTTTGCAGTTATTTTGATTCGATTTGCATAAAGCTTGGGACTGGGCATCCCGGTGACCAGCCCTTTTCTTGTGAGTGAGGAGCGGAGTCCACTCCTCTTGAGAATAACCCGCCTAGCATGGAATATGCAGACAACCCTAGTTGATACATGAGCTATTCGAGCATACAAAACAGAATGTTTATTTGAAGGTTTAGAGTTTGGCACATACAAATTTACTTGGAACGGCAGGTAGATACCGTATATAGGTAGGTATGGTGGACTCATATGGAATAACTTTGGGGTTTATGGAACTGGATGCACAAGCAGTATTCCCGCTTAGTACAAGTGAAGGCTAGAAAAGACTGGGAAGCGACCAGCTAGAGAGCGACAACAGTCATGAACATGCATTAAAATTAATCAACACCGAATGCAAGCATGAGTAGGATATAATGCACCATGTACATAAATATCGTAGAGGCTATGTTGATTTTGTTTCAACTACATGCATGAACATGTGCCAAGTCAAGCCACTCGAATCGTTCAAAAGAGGATACCACCCTATCATACCACATCACAACCATTTTAATAGCATGTTGGCACACAAGGTAAACCATTATAAGCTCCTAGCTAATTAAGCATGGAATAAGCAACTATAATCTCTAATTGTCATTGCAAACATGTTTATTCATAATAGGCTAAATCAGGAACGATGAATTAATCATATTTACAAAAACAAGAGAGGTCGAGTTCATACCAAATTTTCTCATGTCAATAAGTTCATCGTATAATCATCATTATTGCCCTTCACTCGCACGACCGAATAGTGTGGATAATAATAGGGCACGTGCATTGGACTAAGCTAGAATCTGCAAGCATTCAATTCAAGAGAGAACACAAGTTAATATTGGCTCTTTGTTAGATCAACAATAATGCATATGAGAGCCACTCAACATTTTCATCATGGTATTCTCCTATCGACCCCCAAAGAAAAGAAGTAAAACTATTTACACGGGAAGCTCCGAACAAGCAAAAGAAGAACATGAAATCTTTTTGGGTTTTCTTTTAGTTACTACTCAAGCAAGAAAGTAAACTAGCTAAAAGCTACAACTAATTTTTTTTGGTTTTTCTTAAGGTTTATCAAACACACAAGAAGAATGCATAAAAAAGGAAAATAAACTAGCATGGATATTGCAATGAAGAAGTATGAGCACCAACAACTAGCATGAGTGTGTGAACATAAATGTAATGTCGGTGAGAAATACGTACTCCCCCAAGATTAGGCTTTTGGCCTAAGTTGGTCAATGGCCATGGCTGGCCTGGCGGATATCCAAAGTTATAGCTGGGGTCGTACTGAGAAGGATCCCCCTGGTGCCACTGGTTGGCAATCTCCTCTGGATTCCACTGATAAACAGACTGCCGGTGAGGATCAAATTATGGTTCCTGCTCTAGCTCTGTAGCTGATGTGGGGTTTCAGTAGGCGTAAAGGGCCTCCGGCGGAACAAGGTACTTGCCTGCAGATAAGTCAAACAAGGAAGGAGCAGGCAGAGTAATAGTCTCAGGGTGATTTTTATCAAATATCAGCTTGTACTTAAGCATCTTTCCTTATTCTTAACGATAAAATCATGTGCTACCATACTCTTATAGTCTAGAAAAACAGGAGGCAGCAACTTCTCTTCCTTCTCATAATGCCTAATAGGTATGTTAAAATGTGCATCTAGGCGCGAGGCAAAGATACCTCCCAAGATGGGGCCCTTAGTACGGTTAAGATTTAACCGCTTTGCAACAATAGCGCCCATACTAAATCTGTCATCATGGAACAAGGCATGACACAAAATAACAATATCGGGGGCACTAAGGTTGGCACAGTTTCTGCGACCAATTAAGCATCTACTAGCAAATATTGCAAAGTAACATAAAACAGGAAAATGTATGCTAGTCATTCTTGCATCGGAAACTTTCCTCGTTTCCCCTACAGCAATTGTATCAATAAACCCTTCCACATCGTCATGATGCGGTTCCTCTACACTGCCCTCAAAAGGAATCAAACAAATCTGACAAAAGCACGAAGTGACATCTCCTTATGCTCATCATATAAATAAAATTCCACTGAAGGTGGTGAGCTCCTAGCATGGAAATGAAAGTTTTGCACAAAGATATTGGTGAGTAGGAGATACTGTTCGCGTTGGTCATGGACGAAGGCGGTGAGGCCTGCATTCTCAGCCAACTCATAAAAATCATCATAAATCCCGGCTGCTCTCAAGAAATTATCACAAGGCCATTCACACGGCCGAACTTCTACGGTGCGAGGGAGATTATATTTGGGCCTCTTATCCTCCTCACTTTGCTTATCCTTCGAGCTTCGGCTCGATGAGCCCCTCAAGAATCTCTTCATCTTTTTCTGAAAAATCTGAAATTTTTAGTAACTTCAAAATAAAAGTGAACCAAACTCAACAATATTGATAGTAACTACTCCTACAAGTGCCTAGAGGCAATATCATGCATTAAAACTACTTTTGACCACATAAATTTGACATGCAGGCTCAAGAACAGGGCCACCTAAGCAGAAAAATATGCAATGAATAAAGCACTAGAACAAAAACTAATTGTACCATTGGAGGAGTCACATACCAAAGAACAATCCCCCAAAGCAGTTTTGTGAATGGAGCTTTGAGCTAGGAGATCGAAAATGGCAGCAAGATGAGCTTGAACTCGGGTTTGAGCTGGTTGGTGATTTTTGTGGGAGGAAGAAAGAGTGTGTGGTAGCTGGAATAAGTGGAGGGGAGCCACTGTGGGCCCATGAGTCAGGGGGCGCGCCCAGGGGGGTGGGCGCGCCCTGGACCCTCGTGGCCAGGTGCTTGCTCCCCCTGCTGTGTTCTCAGTGCCAGATATTCTCAAATATTCTAGAAAAAAAATCATATTTAAATTTCAGGGTATTTGGAGAACTTTTATTTTCGGGGTATTTTTTATTGGATGGATAATTCAGGAAACAGACAGAAAAATACTATTTTTTATTTATTTAATATAAATAACAGAAAGTAAAAAGAGGGCACAGAGAGTTGTGTTTTCTAACTTCATCCATCTCGTGCTCATCAAAAGGGATCCACTAACAAGGCTGATCAGGTCTAGTTAACGGACTCATTTCGAGTAACATGAAACCGGAGAAATTTCGAATAACACTATGTTACCTCAACGGGGATATGCATATCCCCAACAGTAAGAATATCGTATTTCTTCTTGACAGTAGGAAGAGGAAATTCAAAACCTCCAATAGTAATTGTTGAAAATTTTCCAATAGAATTGATATTGTGGACTTGAGGTTGTTTCCTCGAAAAGTGTACTGTATGCTCATTACCATTAACATGAAAAGTGACATTGCCTTTGGTGCAATCAATAATAGCCCCTGCAGTATTCAAAAAGGGTATTCCAAGAATAATAGACATACTATCGTCCTCGGGAATATCAAGAATAACAAAGTCCGTTAAAATAGTAACATTTGCAACCACAACAGGCACATCCTCACAAATACCGACAGGTACAACAGTTGATTTGTCAGCCATTTGCAAAGATATTTCAGTAGGTGTCAACTTATTCAAATCAAGTCTACGATATAAAGAGAGATGCATAACACTAACACCGGCTCCAAGATCACATAAAGCAGTTTTAACATAGTTTCTTTTAATGGAGCATGGTATAGTTGGTACCCCTAAATCTCCAAGTTTGTTTGGTATTCCACCCTTAAAAGTATAATTAGCAAGCATGGTGGAAATTTCAGCTTCCAGTATCTTTCTCTTATTTGTGACAATATCCTTCATGTACTTAGCATAAGGATTCATTTTAAGCATATCAGTGAAACACATACGCAAAAAGATAGGTCTAATCATTTCAGCAAAGCGCTCAAAATCCTCATCATCCTTTTTCTTGTATGGTTTAGGAGGAAAAGGCATGGGTTTCTGAACCCATGGTTCTCTTTCTTTAGCGTGCTTCCTAGCAACAAAGTCTCTCTTATCATAACGTTGATTCTTTGATTGTGGGTTATCAAGATCAACAGAAGGTTCAATTTCTATATTATTGCTAGGTTGAGCATCAACATGAACATTGTCATTAACATTATCACTAGGTTCATGTTCATTACCAGATTGCGTTTCAGCATCAGAAATAGAAATATCATTGGGATTCTCAAGTGTGTCAATAACAGGTTCACTAGAAGCATGCAAAGTCCTATCATTTTTCTTTTTGCTCCTCTTAGAAGGACTAGGTGCATCTACATTAGTTCTCTGAGAATCTTGCTCAATTCTCTTAGGATGGCCTTCAGGATACAAAGGTTCCTGAGTCATTTTACCACCTCTAGTCATAACTCTAACAACATTATCATTCTTCTTACTATTTAGTTCATTGAGCAAATCATTCTGAGCTTTAAGTACTTGTTCTACTTGAGTGGTAACCATAGAAGCATGTTTACTAATAAGTTTAAGTTCACCTTTAACATTAGCCATATAATCACTCAAGTGTTTAATCATGTAAGCATTATGTTTCAATTGTCTACCAACATAAGCATTTAAGTCTTCTTGCTTAACAATAAAGTTATCAAATTCATCCAAACATTGGCTAGCAAACTTAGCAGGAGGGATTTCAGCTTTATCATATCTATAGAGAGAATTTACCTTTACTACCAATCTCGGGTTATCAAGACCAGGTGTTTCTTCAACAGGCGGTAAATCAAGACCATGTATTTCTTCAACAGGAGGTAAATTCTTAACATCTTCAGCTTTAATACCTTTTTCTTTCTGTCAGGACCCCGATTCCAAGTCACATCGATCTAGCCGGTAACACCTCATATCACATTGCGGCCTCACGCACGGTATCCCCACGGGTGTCGCCTTACCATGGCCCGGGACCGTTTGCGCCTTTTGGCTCACGTATATGATAGTGTTGCTAGCATCCATATGATAGAGAACCCGGGCCGACATGGCTAGTCGTGAACCCAAAGAGGCACAGACCTATGGAGACAGGCATACATGAATCACATCGAGCATGTCGGTCATCAGCGTGTGAATCTGGGCTGTAGCACTGGGCTAATAGGACTCCGGGGAACCCGGGCTGTAGCAGGCAAGGCAGGACTCCGGAAGTCACCGTGTGACATTTCCCCGAAGGGACAGACATAGGAACGAAGTGAAACACATGCCGGCCAGTCAAGTGTCCTGAGCAGTAGTGCTGGGCTAGTAGGACTCCGGTGAACCGGGCTGTAGCAGACTACTATGGCTCGAGGAGCACTAGACTACATTTCCCCATAAGAGAGGCTGACAAGGATAAACAACTAGCTTGTCGGATCCCACACATACCAAGCATTTCAATCATACACACAATATGCTCGATATGTGCAAATACAACATGGCATCACAACAAAACTCTAAAACTCATGTACTTTTATTTAAAGGCTCCAGAGAGCCATACATAACATGTTCATACAGGTAGGGGTCACATGACCCAACACTCAATTCATACAAGCATACAAGCACATGCGGAAGCAAATAGTCCGAGTACAGACACTAGAAAGAAAGAAGGCTTCTCGAAGCCTGTCTATCTACATAGGGACCTCCATGGCCAGGATCACCACCTGGGTGGCAAGTCACTCATCGACGTCGAGATCTACATAAAACCCATCGGAGGGGGCGGTGTTGTCGTGTGAAAACAGTAATTAAGCAAACATGAGTACAAAGGTACTCAGCAAGTCTTACATAATTTTGTGCTCGGGTCAGCCCGTGTGCGTGGCGCTAGCACCTACAGCATCTACACGATGCGGTGAGCATGCTGGACATGCCAGCGGGACCGCTGAGCGGCCGGAGCTACGTCGGCGATGAGCTCAGGTGGCGGCGCGTTCGGACGAAAGAGGCGCGGCGGCTACAGAGCTCTAGCGACGAAGCGGAGAGAAGGGGGAGGAGCAGCAGCTCACTGGGAAGCCGCAGAGAGGGTCAGTGAGCTCGGGGAGGGCTCGGTGCGGTCGGAATGGCGACGGCGATCTCGGGCGGCCCGAGGTTGAAGACGATGGCGACGGCGACGTTGCAGGGGCTCCGGCGTCGTGCGGCTTGGCTAGTCGACGTAGTCGACGACGGCGACGCTGCTAGACACGGTGGCGCGGCTCGGGGACGGCGTTGGACTCGGCTGCGATGAGCGGCGGCGACAGTGACGGCTCGGGCGTCGCCAGGGAGGGCGAGAGAGAGGGTCAGGGGAGGAGAGCGAGTGTGTCTGGGAGCTCAGGAAAGAGGTGGGGGTGCGTCCCAGGGCGATAGCTCGACGAGGGGAGCAGCGAGGCGGCAGGCAGCTGCGTGGCATGCATGTTGTGCTCGCCGTCGAGCAGCTGCTTGCCTGTGCTGGCGAGTGCAAGCAGCTCGCTGGCACAGGAGGTGGGCTGGGCCAGTAGGTGGGCGTGCTAGGTGGGCTTCCAGGTAAGTCCTTTGTTCCTTTTTGTTTTCTCTTTTTTATTTGCTCTGCTCCGTGTACTGAAATGATTAAAATACCATTCCATTTCTAAAAATCCTGGAAATATTCAAAGGCACATTTGAAAATATTCTCAACTGCCTAAAAATACTTCCAAGAGTATTTGAGCACTTTAAAATATTTATAGTATTTAAAATGCCCAAATTCAAATACTTATGGCTTGTTCAAAAATCCAGAATGGCTCCATAATCCGCAAGATCATTTTTGGCAGAGGTTTAAACCAGAACCAAAAATGGTGGGACTTTATGAAGGGCATTTTGGGTTCATTGAAATTTGAATTGTTGGAAATTAGCATTTTCACGAGGGGTGTTGGGGTTGATTAGCCCCATTTCAAGTTTAAAATAAATTTAAACATGATGCACAAGTTCATCCAATCCTAATGCATGACTAAAAGCAGGGATGTGACACTTTCATATATTTCTTTGCCTCTTGCATATCTTCAGGACTGAGAAATAGAATACCCCTTTTCTTCGGAGTTGGCTTAGGAGTTGGTTCAGGAAGTGTCCAATTATTTTCATTAGTCAACATATTATTCAATAGAATTTCAGCTTCATCAACAACTCTTTCCCTGAAAATACAGCCATCACAACTATCCTGGTAATCTCTGGAAGCATCGGTTAGTCCATTATAAAAGAGATCAAGTATTTCATTTTTCTTGAGAGGATGATCAGGCAAAGCATTAAGTAATCGGAGAAGCCTCCCCCAAGCTTGTGGGAGACTCTCTTTTTCAATTTGCACAAAATTATATATTTCCCTTAAAGCAGCTTGTTTCTTATGAGCAGGGAAATATTTAGCAGAGAAGTAGTAAATCATATCCTGGGGACTACGCACACAACCAGGATCGAGAGAATTAAACCATATCTTAGCATCACCCTTTAATGAGAACGGAAATAATTTAAGGATATAATAGTGGCGAGTTTTCTCATCATTAGTGAACAGGGTAGCTATATCATTTAATTTAGTAAGATGTGCCACAACAGTTTCAGATTCATAGCCATAGAAAGGATCAGATTCAACCAAAGTAATTAACTCAGGATCAACAGAGAAATCATAATCCTTATCAGTAACAAAGATAGGTGAAGTAGCATAAGCAGGATCATATTTCATTCTAGCATTCAGAGATTTTTGTTTCAGCTTAGCTAATAGTTTCTTAAGATCACCCCTGTCATTGCAAGCAAGAAAGTCTCTAGCAGTTTCTTCATCCATAACATAACCCTCAGAAACAACAGGTAATTCATATCTAGGGGGGGGGGAATCTTCATCATCACTTCCATCAATATTATCAATTTCAATAATTTCATTCTCTCTAGCCCTAGCAAGTTGTTCATCAAGAAATTCACCAAGTGGCACAGTAGTACCAAGCATAGAGGTATTTTCATCATAAGTATCATTCATAGTAGAAGTGGCATCATCAATAACATGCGACATATCAGAATTAATAGCAGAAGCAGGTTTAGGTGTCGCAAGTTTACTCAAAACAGAAGGTGAATTAAGTGCAGAGCTAGATGGTAGTTCCTTACCTCCCCTCGTAGTTGAGGGATAAATCTTGGTTCTTGGATCTTTCAAGTTCTTCATAATGATAATCAGATATAAATCCCAAGTGACTCAAAGAATAGAGCTATGCTCCCCGGCAACGGCACCAAAAAATAGTCTTGATAACCCACAAGTATAGGGGATCGCAACAGTTTTCGAGGGTAGAGTATTCAACCCAAATTTATTGATTCGACACAAGGGGAGCCAAAGAATATTCTCAAGTATCAGTAGCTGAGTTGTCAATTCAACCACACCTGGAAACTTAATATCGACAGCAAAGTATTTTGTAGCAAAGTAATATGATAGTAGTGGTAACGATAGCAAAAGGTAACAGTAGCAAAAGTAATATTTTTGGGTTTTATTGTGATTGTAACAATAGCAACAGAAAAGTAAATAAGCGAAGAACAATATATAGAAAGCTCGTAGGCATTGGATCGGTGATGGAGAATTATGCCGGATGCGATCGATCATGTAACAATCATAACCTAGGGTGACACAGAACTAGCTCCAGTTCATTAATGTAATGTAGGCATGTATTCCGAATATAGTCATACGTCTTTATGGAAAAGAACTTGCATGACATCTTTTGTCCTACCCTCCCGTGGCAGCGGGGTCCTAATGGAAACTAAGAGATATTAAGGCCTCCTTTTAATAGAGTACCGGACCAAAGCATTAACACATAGTGAATACATGAACTCCTCAAACTACGGTCATCACCGGGAGTGGTCCCGATTATTGTCACTTCGGGGTTGCCGGGTCATAACACATAGTAGGTGACTATAGACTTGGAAGATAGGATCAAGCACTCTCATATATTGATGAAAACATAATAGGTTAAGATCTAAAATCATGGCACTCGGGCCCTAGTGACTAGCATTAAGCATAGCAAAGTCATAGCAACATCAATCTCAGAACATAGTGGATACTAGGGATCAAACCCTAACAAAACTAACTCGATTACATGATAAATCTCATCCAACCCATCACCGTCCAGCAAGCCTACGATGGAATTACTCACGCACGGCGGTGAGCATCATGAAATTGGTGATGGAGGAAGGTTGATGATGACAATGGCGATGGATTCCCCTCTCCGGAGCCCCGAACGGACTCCAGATCAGCCCTCCCGAGAGAGTTTAGGGCTTGGCGACGACTCCGTATCGTAAAACGCGATGAATCCTTCTCTCTGTTTTTTTCTCCCCGAAAGTGAATATATGGAGTCAAGGTTGAGGTCGGTGGAGCGTCAGGGGGCCCACGAGGCAGGGGGCGCGCCCCCACCCTCGTGGACAGGTGGAGGCCCCCCTGACGTGGATTCTTCTTCCAGTATTTTTTATATATTCCAAAATAATTCTCCGTTGATTTTCAGGTAATTCCGAGAACTTTTATTTCTGCACAAAAATAACATCATGGCAATTCTACTGAAAACAGCGTCAGTCCGGGTTAGTTCCATTCAAATCATGCAAGTTAGAGTCCAGAACAAGGGCAAAAGTGTTTGGAAAAGTAGATACAACGGAGACGTATCATGCCCCCACGTATATAGTACGGGGGTGTTCGGATAAATCTAAACACTCTTTACTCCACATTCTGTTCCTTAAAGGAGGTGTTTATCGCAATGAACAAGGCAATCAGACTATACGACCTTTACCACCCTCACTTAGCCATAGGAGTTTGACAATGAGAATTTTGGCGAAGCCCCTGGTAGTCGGAAGGCCGAACTAGAGGCGCTATACACCTGATCGGATAAAAACCGACTCCTCGCATAAAGTGGAAAAATCTCTAAGGATTTGAAACCCCTCGAACAACTGACCATCTGTCGCTGCATCATGATAGTCAGTTTTCGGCTTTCTCTACTGAGGTGCTCGTCCGGAAGAACCAGGACACAATCGCAGTAGTTCTCCCTTTACTACCCTAGCCGATATAGCGGAACGTAAGGTAGTAAGCACAGGAGCCGGGCAACCCAACTATTGACCAAAGACATGATTCGGAGCCGATGCATATAATGCTATAAGTTCGGGGTGCCGAACTATACTGTAAAAAGTGTTCGGACTTTGTTGCTATATTGCGGGGCGTGATGAAGCCCCTGGCGAAGTAATACATACCAGAGTGTACAGGTGCAATGAGTAATAAATACAGAGACAAGGAAAACATCAAGTAATAAGCTGACGCTGCCAAATATTTTTCATTGTAATTTTATTAATACGTCGAGGCGTACTTGCACAAGCAATGCGATAAGCAAGTAAGGCTATTTAACATGCCATGACCAAGAGCGAGCTACGTGCAGGTATGTAAAATAGGTATAACAATCGTTAGCAGAGATCACCTGGGGATTCCCTTGTACGTCAAAGCTTCTTGCCTCCTTGGTGTGTCCGTCCCGTGATCGGTCCGATTATCAGGTTACTAGAAAAAGTCTCGAGAAGATAAAAACCCGAAATGAAAAATAAAAAGTGAAGGTGTGCGGATCCAGGGTCGGTCGAGCCGCACCGTGGATCACGGGCTAGCTATGCCTCCATTGATGCCCATGGAATTTCGAGTACGTAGTTATGTACGCACGGTACAAATACCGCCATTTGATTGGGATTGGGACGGAGGACAAATTGCTAGTTAAGCTCTTGATGAGCCAGGCTGACATGCTGCAGAATAGTCCAGACTCTCTTAATGGTGTCTGGGGGCTCGACCGCGAAATTAAGGTTCTGCTGGAAAAGGTCGCGCTGTACTTCTGCTGCTAAGGCCGTGGTATGCTCCTCGGTACGGAGGGAGCGTTCCATATTTCCATTGACTGTTATGATGCCACGTGGTCCAGGCATCTTGAGCTTGAGATAAGCGTAGTGAGGTACTGCATTGAATCGAGCAAATGCGGTTCGTCCAAGCAGTGCGTGATAGCCGATGCAAAAGGGGACGATGTCAAAGATTAACTCCTCGCTTCGGAAGTTCTCCGGAGATCCAAAGACAACCTCTAGTGTGATTGAGCCCGTACAGCGGGCCTCTACGCCTGGTATGAATCCTTTAAAGGTAGTCCTTGTGGGCTTGACCCGTGATGGGTTAATGCCCATTTTGCGCACTGTATCCTGATAGAGCAGATTGAGGCTGCTGCCACCGTCCATGAGGACTCGCGTCAGGTGGAATCCATCAATGATTGGGTCTAGGACTAGTGCGGCTGATCCGCCATGCCGGATACTGGTCGGATAATCCCGACGATCAAAATTGATCGGGCACGATGACCATGGATTGAATTTTGGGCGACTGGCTCTATCGCATAGACGTCCCTGAGTGCGCGTTTGCGCTCCCTCTTGGGGATGTGTGTAGCATATATCATGTTCACCGTTTTGACCCAAGGGGGAAACTTCTTCTGTTCCCCTGTGTTTGGCCGCAGGGGCTCCTCGTCATTGTCCTCGCTTTGCGATCCCTTTTCCTTGTTCTCGGCATTTAACTTGCCGTCTTGCTTAAAAATCTAGCAATATCTGTTGGTATGGTTGGCTGGTTTGTCTGGGGTGCCATGGATTTGGCACGGTAGGTCGACTATGCGGTCCATGCTGGATGGTCCTTGATTGTTTCTTTTATACGACTTATTCCGCTGACCGGACATGGAGCCGCTGAATCTGCCGTTGACAGTAGTGTCATCGGTATTATCGCCATTGCTTCGACGTTTGTGTCTGCTGCGTCGGAGCTTGCTGTTGTTATTTTTGGCCTCGGAAGGGCCTGCGCCGCTCGCCATATTTTTAATACGAGCCAGCCAGCTATCCTCACCCGCACAAAAGTGGGTCATAAGTGTCGTGAGGGCTGCCATGGATATCGACTTTTCTTGGCCGATGTGGCGGGCGAGCCATTCGTCGCAGATGCTGTGTTTAAAGGCCGCTAGAGCTTCGGCATCCGGACAGTTGACGATCTGGTTCTTTTTGGTTAGGAACCAAGTCCAAAATTTCCTGGCTGACTCTCCAGGTTGTTGGACTATGTGGCTTAAGTCATCAGTGTCTGATGGCCGGACATATGTACCTTGGAAGTCATCAAGGAAGGCTTCTTCCAAGTCCTCCCAGCTGCCAATAGAGTTTTCAGGCAGGTTGTTTAACCAGTGCCGAGCTGGCCCTTTGAGCTTTAGTGGGAGGTATTTGATAGCGTGGAGGTCATCTCCGCGGGCCATGTGGATATGGAGAATAAAATCCTCGATCCATACTGCGGGGTCAGTTGTTCCGTCGTATGATTCAATGTTAACGGGTTTAAACCCTTCGGGGAATTCGTGATCTATTACTTCATCGGTGAAGCAAAGAGGGTGTGCGGCGCCTATATATCGGGCCGCGTCGCGACGTAGCTCCGATGGAGTCCGTCTGCGGTTGTGGGCTCGGGTGTGACTAGGTTTGTCATGTCCAAATAGGTAGCCATCATCAGGTGTCGTGGAACGTCCTCGTGATCCGTAAATCGATCGGGTATATCCTGCTCTACTATGCAGGGTCTACCGGAGGTCGTGTGTATGACCCCAAACTGTTTTGTCTCTGTTTTTTCGTGGCGGCGGGGCGCCTCTATATTCTCTCTGCGGTTGTGTGTGGTGTGTGTGTTATAGGTCCGGACACGATCTATACGTCCGAAGACTATCTTGGAGTTCGGAAGGAGGAACCCGCGTTGCAATTGCGAAGATAGATCTATGCGCCGGATACCTTGTCATTGAAGCCAGGTTCAGGGGCTACCGAGGGAGTCCTGGACTAAGGGGTCCTCGGGCGTCCGGCCTGTTAGCCATGGGCCGGAGTGATGGGCTATGAAGATACGAAGACCGAAGAACACACCCGTGTCCGGATGGGACTCTCCTTCGCGTGGAAGGCAAGCTTGGTGATCAAATATGTAGATTCCTTTCTTTGTAACCAACCCTGTGTAACCCTAGATCGTCTCGGGGTATATATAAACCAGAGGACTTAGTCCTGAGAGGGAGAGATAGTCATTATCATAGCCATACAAGCTAGACCTCTACGGTTTAGCAATTACGACCTCGTGGTAGATCAACTCTTGTAATACTCATATTCATCTAGATCAATCAAGCATGACGTAGGGTATTACCTCCATAGAGAGGGCCCAAATCTGGGTAAACATCATGTCCCCTGTCTCCTGTTACCATCGACCTTAGACGCACAGTTCGGGACCCCCTACCCGAGATCCGCCAGTTTTGACACCGACATTGGTGCTTTCATTGATAGTTCCACTGTGCCGTCCTCAAAAGGTTCGATGGCCCCTTCAATCGTCAACAATGACGCTGTCCAAGGAGAAACCTTCCTCCCAGGACAGATTTTCGTGTTCGGTGGCTTCTCACTATGGGCCAACTCGTCTAGCCATCTGGAGCAGATCGATAGCTACATCCCTGGCCATCATGTCAGATTTGGGAGCTTTAACTACGTCGCGGACATCCGTGGAAATTTGATCTTTGCTGGATTCGAGACCGCGGCGATCGCTCCTGGTCACCTCGATGAACATGACCTAAATCTGTCATCAGACCACATTCAGGAGATAGCTCCTATAACTGCTCTGGCCTTAGATCCGGAGCATACGGCGCCATCTAAGGACTGGAGGTTCAACCCCACCACGGAGGCCACAGATTCCCCGACGTTGGAGCCGCACATGGACTTAAACTCACACAATATTTGTGTCACCGGAACCCCGGACTCGTCTTGGGGTGTAAGTTCTGAACCATGTGAGTCCACGGATGCCGAACTTGATCGTTTATCAATCTTCGAGTTTAGCGCCGCAGACATCTTCCAGCACTCACCCTTGGGCGATGCTCTAAGCTCATTAAAGAACCTGTCCTCGGCAGGGGACCCATAGCCGAACTATATCCGGTTCGAACTAGAAGCTGATGACAGGGAATTTCACTCCCCACCTGCTACCCACTTCATAGCCACTATCGAAGACTTAAATGACATGCTCGATTACGGTTCTGATGACATCGACGGTATGGACGACGAGGCCGGAGAAGAAGAGGCCCAGGACCCGCCGTTCACCGGACATTGGACGACCACTTCCTCGTACGATGTGTACATGGTGGATGCACCAAAGGAGAATAGCGGCGATGACAAAGAAAATCCAGTTGAGAATAAACCTCCTGAGACACAGCAAAAACGCTGGCATCCTCGACACCGCTCTAAGTCATGTCGTTCAAAGGACAGCAATACCGGCACCGGAGAAGACAATACTCAGGACGATGCTGAAAACAATGAAGACCTTCCTGAGGTAACATCTGAACAGGATGAGCAAGAAAACGGGCAAGCCAGCCCTGACGAATAGGCCAGGCCCAACAACTCGGAGGATGGTAGTTATCATCCGCTCTCTGAGGATGAGGAAAGCCTCGGCAACAAATATTTCATCATGCCTGAGGAACCTCTCGAGCAGGAGCGCTTCAAGCGCCAGCTAATAGCCACCATAAGGAGCCTAAAAAAGAAGCAGCAGCAGCTTCAAGCTGACCAAGATCTGCTCGTCGACAAGTGGACGGACGTTCTGCCAGCCGAAGAATATGGCCTCAGACGCCTAGCCAAGAGTTACCCAAAATGAAGATTGCTACCTCAGTTCGACGAAGAGGCGCCAGAGCCCATACTTCCCTCGCGTAATGCGACCGTCCGAACACTATGCGGTTGGCACAGTGCAGCGGACTGACCACCTCGTGGTCGGGATAGAGCGGCAACTCAAGCCGAACAACATCCCGCCCCACCACCACGAAAAAATAGAGAAAAAACAGTTCGGGGTCATACACACGACCTCCGGCAGACCCTGGATAGTAGAGCAGGATATACCCGATCAATTTATGGATCGCGAGGACGTTCCTCGACACGTGATAGTGGCTATCTATTCGTACGTGACAAACATAGTCACACCCGAGCAGACAACCACAGACGGACTCCATCAGAGCTATGTCGCGACACGGCTCGATATAGAGGCGCTGCACACCCTCTTTGCTTCATCCATGAAGTAATGGATCACGAATTCCCTGAAGGGTTCAAGCCCATTAACATTGAATCATACGATGGAACAACCGACCCCGTGGTATGGATTGAGGATTTTATTCTCCATATCCACATGGCCCGCGGAGATGACCTCCACACTATCAAATACCTCCCACTAAAGCTCAAAGGGCCAGCTCGGCAATGGTTAAACAGCCTACCTGAAAACTCTATCGACAGCTGGGAGGACTTGGAAGAAGCCTTCCTTGACAACTTCCAAAGTACATATGTCCAGCCACCAGACACCAATGACTTAAGCCACATAGTCCACCAACCCGGAGAGTCAGCCAGGAAATTTTGGACTAGGTTCCTAACAAAAAAGAACCAGATCATCGACTGTCCGGATGCCGAAGCTCTAGCGGCCTTTGAACATAGCATCCGCGACGAATGGCTCTCCCGCCACCTTGGCCAAGAAAAGTCGAAATCCATGCCAGCCCTCATGGCACTTATGACCCGCTTTTGTGCGGGTGACGATAGCTGGCTGGCTCGTAGTGAAAATACGGCCAGCGACGCAGGCCCCTCTGAGGCCAAAAATGGCAACGACAAGCTCCGACGTAACAGACACAAACGCCAAAGCAATGGTAATAATACCGACGACGCTACAGTCAATGCCGGATTCAGCGACTCGAAGTCCAGCCAGCAAAGGAAACCGTACAAGAGAAACAATCAGGGACGATCCAGCCTAGACCGCATACTCGACCGTCCATGCCAAATTCATGGCACCCCAGACAAACCAGCAAACCATACCAAGAGAGATTGCTAGGTTTTTAAGCAAGCCGGCAAGTTAAATGTCGAGAATAAGGAAAAGGGATCACTGAGTGAGGACGATGACGAGGAGCTCCTGCAGCCAAACACAGGGGGACAAAAGAAGTTTTCCCCTTAGGTTAAAACGTGGAACATGATATATGCTACACACATCCCCAAGAGGGAGCGCAAGTGCGCACTCAGGGACGTCTACGTGATAGAGCCAGTCGCCCCAAAATTTAATCCATGGTCGTCATTCCCGATTACTTTTGATTGCCGGGATCATTCGACCAGCATCCATCACGATGGTTCAGCCGCACTGGTCCTGGACCCAATAATTGATGGGTTCCACCTGACGCGAGTCCTGATGGACGGTGGCAGCAACCTCAACTTGCTCTATCAGGATACAGTGCGCAAAATGGGCATCCATCCATCATGGATCAAACCCACAAAGACTACCTTCAAAGGAGTCATACCAGGTGTAGAGGCCCGCTGTATAGGTTCAATCACGCTTGAGGTTGTCTTCAGATCCTTGGACAATTTCCGAAGAGAGGAGTTAATCTTCGACATAGTCCCCTTTCGTAGCGTCTATCACACACTGCTCGGACGGACCGCATTCGCCCGATTCAATGCAGTGACGCACTATGCTTATCTCAAGCTCAAGATGCCCGGTCCACGTGGCATCATAACAGTCAATGGAAATACAGAATGCTCCCTTCGTACAGAAGAGCACATCGCTGCCTTAGCAGCGGAAGTACAGATCGGCTTTCTCAAGCAGAACCTTAATTCAGCTGCCGAGCCCACGAACATTGTCAAGAGGGTCCGAACTACCCTGCAGCAGGACAGCTCGACTCATCAGGATCTAGACTAGCAATTCGGGCTCCGTCTCAGTCCCGGTCAAGTAGTGGCATTCGTACCACGCGTACATAACTACGCACTCAAAATTCCATGGGCATCAATGGAGGCATAGCTAGTTTGTGATCCACAGTACAGCTCAACCGACACCGGATACACACATACTTTCACTTTTATTTGTTTCCTTTTTAGGTTTCAATCCCGCAGGCCCCATCGGAGGGCCTGATCACCAGTCCTCTTGAAGGATAAACACACCAAGACGGCGAGAAACGTAGACGTACGGAGGATTTTCAAGGTGATTTAGTTAACAATCACTCTACCTGTTCTTCAGGACCCACATGTAGCTCTCCCTTGGTTTTTGGCATATTAAATAGCCTGTTGCTTATCGCACTACTTGTATCAATGCGCCTTGATGTATTAATCAAATTACAATGAAAACAGTTCGCGACTGGAGCTTTAAAGCCCCAGCTTATCACCTTTGCACCTTTTCTGTTTTCTTTCTGTCTTTTTTTCATCTTTTTCTTCCTCCCCTGTGGGTAACCCTATCAGGTAGCACCCGTACATTTTGGTACGTTTGATGTTTGCCAGGGGCTTCATAGCACCCCACACTACGACAACAAAAGTCCAAACACTTTTTATAAGTATAGTTCGGCACCCCGAATTTAGCATTATATGTATTGGCTCCGAATCATGTCTTTGGTCAATAGTTGGGTTGCCCGGCTCCTGTGCTTGCTACCTTACGTTCTGCTATATCGGCTAAGGTAGTAAAGGGAGAACTACTGCGATTGTGCCTTGGCTTATCCAAATGAGCACCTCAGTAGAGAAAGCTGAAAACTGACTGTCATGATGCGGCGAGAGCCGGTCAGCTGTTCGGAGGTTGCAAATCATTGGAGATTTCTTCCGCATCACGTGAAGTATCGGTACTTCCCGATTAGACGCTTGCAGCAGTCTATCTCAGATACTAGGGGCTGCGCACATGTTTTTATTGTCAAACTCCTATGGCTAAGTGAGGGCGTTAACGCCACATAGTCTGATTGCCTGGTTCGTTGCACTAAAAAACTCCATCAAAGACCATATAATTGGATCAAGATTGTTTAGATTCCATCCCGAACACCTTCGTACTACCTACATGGGTGCAGAAGCCGACGACTGGAAAACCCTTAGATTTCACATAACACGGCTGCACAGGAGGAAAAATTTAAAAACATAACAAGCACTATATTGCAAACCCGCTTTGTTCTATCATACAAGGTAGAAGGAACTTGAATACATCCATTCAAAGATAGTGTCCTGCGCACACTGCGTTGCTACAATGCGAGACCCCTCTAGGACATCTGCAAAATAGCGCTCGGGTGTGCGGCGCTCCTTGCCCTCCGGCGGCCCCTTGGTCAGCTCGACGACGTCCATCTTCGCCCACCATATCTTGCAGCGGGCGAAGGCCATGCGTGCACCTTCAATGCTGGCCGATCGCTTGATGACATCCAGGCGAGGACAACCATTCACCAGCCGCTTCACGGGCCCAAAGTAGCTGCCGGGCATAGCTTCGGCTGGGCTTAGCCGGATTATCAAATCCTTCATGGCTAGCTCGGCCACCTTATGCAGCTCCACCATCTATTTCAGCTGATCGGTGAAGGGCACGGGATGCTCTGGCGCAAGATACTGCGACCAGAACAATTTCTCCATGGAGCTCCCTTCGTCGGCTCAGAAGAACTCCACGATGTCGGACACACTACGCGGCATATCTGCGTAGGCCCCTGGAGAACTCCGAATCTGGGTTAGTAAGAAATACTTCTTATTTATATATTTGCTTTGCATGCTAAATCCCTTACCCACCACGATCTTCCTGGCCTCTTGGATTTCCTGGAGGGCACCCTGGGCTTCAACCCGGGCCGCTTCCGCGCTTTGACGAGCCTTGGGGTGTTCAGTCTCTCGAGCCGAAACATCGCCCTCCAGGGTCTCGTACTTCTTCACCTCGTCCTAGAGCTCTTGCTAGACCTCGTTTAGCCGGGCCTTCAGCTTCTTGCGAGCGGCTTGCTCCTTGACGGCTCTCTCCTCGGCTTCGGCCAGGGCTGTTTTCAGGGCCTCGACCTCGGTCGTCGCCTCTACACATATGATGGCACTACAGTCAGTATACGTCATTTACTCTTCCCGAATATATCGCGAGCCATTTGATACCTTGCTGGTCTTCCAGCTGCTTCCTCACATGGCCAAGCTCTTCTTCGGCCCGCTCTAGTTTCTGCTTTAGTCCGGAGACTTCGGCAGTATGAGAAGTCGCGGCCAGCAGCGTCGCCTGCTTATTAACATCAGACACACTTGGTTAGTTTCCTGCAAAATTTAATTGATCCTCTGTCCGGCTTGTCTTCCCAAACACCGGACAATGTCTCAGGGGCTACTGTCTATGTGGAGATTTTCTTGGTTAAATGTTGCTTACCTCAAAACCTGTCAGTAGGCCGCTGCAGGCTTCGGTCAGTCCGCTCTTGATGGACTGAATCTTCTCAATCACTGTACCCATAAGGGTACGGTGTTCTTCCACAATGGAAGCGCCTTGTAGAGCTTCCAAAAGCTTATCCGGCACCTCTGGTTGGACAGAGGTCGCCGGTGGGACGGGCGCGCCTCCTTCTCTTGATGGAGGCTGCTTGTCGGACTCCGGGGCCATATGGGTCTCCAGATCCGTTCCCAGAGGGGGGCCAAATCGAGTATAGCCCCCATCGTTAGTCTCCAGGGGGCTTGTTCCCCCATGTGTCCGGTGGCCGGGGTATCTCCCTCAATAGCCGCTGACGTGGCCTTGTCATTAGTTGCTAATGACCCCTAGTGCCGCTGCCATGCGGGCCTTGTGCCTATTCAGTTTAATTTAATGTTCTGTTTAGATTAGTTCATAACCCAGCGGGACCCACACATCAACATTGACTTTGCTGACATGTCCGTCGACCGGCCCCACCTATCTGTGACTCGAGCCAGCACTGTGAGACTGACCAGTGGGACCCACTGGTCAGGTTTGACCTGGACCACGCCTGTTGACTTGCTGACGGCACAGCGACGTCATCCTGACATAGTAAAGCTTTTCTGGGATTTCTAAATAAATCAGAAATGATTTATTTATTTCAGAAAATAGCCAAAACTTCTAAAATCATATAAAATCAACCGTAACCCCAAATGAAATAAATTATATATGAAAAATTATCAGAAAGATCATCAATTAGTACCTTTTACATGCATGTTAGAACAACTTATGACTACTGTTTAGGGCAAATGAAACAAATGACACTTGAATCTTCACATATGGAGTTGAATTTGAATCTTTGATTCAAACCAACTTCGTTTAATCTAGTTGCTAGATGCATTAGCTCAAATCACATCATATTGCCATGTCATGATCATGCATCACATTGTCGCATTGCATTGATTGTGTTCTTTCTCTGTTGCCGGTGTTTGTCCCCTCTCAGTAGACGTTGTTCATTCCGATACAATCCCACTCTCTTGCTCCTGCTCTCTTTTACTGCATTAGGGCAACAACGATTCAACTATTACATGTTGCGGTAGTTGAACCCCTTTCCTCTGCATGACTTGTCATTGCCACAGTAAATAGATGAAACCCACTAGCATGAGTAGGAGTTGTTTGAGCCCTGATGTGCCTACTCATTCATGCATGTTTGTCATGCCTGCTACTGCTTAGAGTTGAGTCAGGTCCGATTCATCAGGGATGAATTGGAATGTGGTGAGCATGTCCTACTACTGAGAGCTAAGTGTGTGAACACGATTTGGTAAAGGTAGTAGTGAGAGGCCATGTAGGAGTACATGGTGGGTTGTCTCATTGAAGCCGTCCTTAGGAACTAAGTTCTGTGTTTGTGATCCATGAACAACTACTACCACATGTTGGGCCCTGAAATATGACCCCACTCGACTTATTAACCGCCCCTATCCTCTGTACAGGAGTTGCAAGTAGTTTCTGGTGTTTGTAGTATGCTAGAGGCCGTGCGCAGCACTTACCCGAGGGGTGGGCTGTGATGCGGTAGGCACGTGGCCCGGTGTACCGAGTCGCTCGTTTGGTGCCCCGGGAACCCTGCACACATCGTTCGGGGTCGTAAGTGGAAACCTCGGCCGGACTCCCTTCAGATGGAACCTGAATAGGCGATAAACCTGGACTAGGGACTTGTGTGGTTAGTCAGGTCGTGGTCTACACCCACGTCGGCTTTCGCTTGAAGTCTGCCGAGCACATGTCGTGTGCAGACGCTAAGTGGTGGAAACATGTGTGAGGAAGTACACCCCTACAGGGTCATAAATGATCTATTCGAATAGCCACGTCCGCGGTAAAGGACTTCTAGGTTGCATATACAGTTCATAGACAAGTGAAAGTGGATACTCTAAAATGCGCTAGATAAGCGTGAGTACTATGGATGGCCTTCTCGTAGGGAGACCGGAGCGGATCCATAGTGGTGTATTGATATGGTGAATATGTGGACTTGTGTGTGGCACCTCAAAAGAGTTACTTGGAGTCATAGTTCAGGATAGCCACCGAGTCAAAGCTGGCTTGCTGCAGTAACTCCACTACCCCTTTGTTGATACTGATGCATATGTAGCCAGTTCTGATGTAAGTCTTGCTGGGTACATTTGTACTCACGTTTGCTTAATTTATGTTTTTGCAGAGAGACTTCAGTCTGACTAGTAGTTTCGTGTGGACTTCGACGTTTAGCTTATTACCTCAGCTACAATCTTGTACCCTTTGGAGGGTCTTGTAGATAGATAGGCTTACTAGCCTTCTCTCTTTTTAGATGTCTGTACTCAGACATGTTTATGCTTCCGCCTGTGCTTATTGCTTGTATGACTTGAATGTTGGGTCATCAGACCCATGTTTTATAATATCTGGCTCCTCGGAGCCTAATGAATGAATACTTTGAGTCGTAGAGTTTTGTTGTGATGCCATGCTGTATTTGCACATATCGAGCATATTGTGTGTATGATTTTGAAATGCTTGGTATGTCTGGAATCCGACAACCTAGTTGTTTATTATTGGTAGCCTATCTTATGGGGAAATGTCTCCTAGTGCTTCCACTAAGCCATGGTAGCTTGTTACTGCTCCGAAACACTTAGGCTGGCCGTCATGTGTCCTTCTTTGTTCCTGTGTCCGTCCCTTCGGGGAAATGCCACGCGTTGTTCCTTTAAGTCCTTGTAGCTTGCTACGACTTGGGTTCATACGTTGATGACCGACACATTCGTTGCTGGGTCATGTATGCCTGTCCCTGTAAGTTAGTGCCACTTTGGGTTTATGACTAGTCATGTCGGCTCAGGTTCTCTGTCATATGGATGCTAGCGACACTATCATATACGTGAGCCAAAAGGCGCAAACGGTCCCGGGCCAGGTAAGGTGGCACCCGTGGGGATACCGCGTGAGGCCACAAAGTGATATGATGTGTTACATGCTAGATCGGTGTGACTTAGGATCGGGGTCCTGACACCAACTGCCTGCGTCCTTGGTTGACGCGTGGCGATTGATGGGACGTGGGAGCCTCTGCTTCCCCATGCCGCCTCGGCAACCGTTTGACTTGACGAGACCCTGCTGCATGCAGAAGAAAGTCATCATTACGCCCGATCTTGGAGGCTGGCGGTTGGCCTCCCCCAGGCTATAAATGAGGAGAGGGGAGGAGCCCCCTCGCTCATCTCTGCCTTCTTACCGATTGCTCCTTCTTTTTCCTCCTAGCTTCGCCATCTTGCCGCTACCCCATGGCGTCGACGAAGAGGTTCTCGGCCACGGAGAAAGGGAAGGCTTGCCAAGAAGGGTCCGGCTCGCCACCGCCCAAGAGGGGGTGTGGCCGCCCCCTTAAGCACACTGCAACCACTATTGTGGCTCCTCGGGGGCGTAGCCGTACTGCTCCAGGGACCGGCGTCGTCCTTGGTGGCCACAACAGTGCCTCCTCTCACGGTGGGGGCCGCTCTAGGCGGAGCAGCCCTTGCGCCGTGGGGAGGCGCGCCGTGGTCGACCGGCCTCCTCGGCCGCGCTTCCATTCAGCAGAGGTGCTCCCGGAGTTTGTCGTGTGGTCCAGCTTCCGCTTCCGCGCTCCTTCGCCGGTGAGCTGCTAGCCGCGGGTCTCGACATCTTCTGGCTGCAAGTGGATGGCTGCTACAGCAAGGCCTCATGGGCCGCGGTGGCGATTTCCGCCGCGGGCAACATGGCCCTAGCCCGTGGTTGGCGGCCATTTGCCTGCGCGCGCGGCTTGAGAAGGAGGTGCACCCTCCAAATCAAGCACAATGACATCGCGACCCTCTATGTGATGGTATTTGGGGAAGATGGTCGCCGTGCAGGGTGCTACCCCGAGGACAGCGGCAGCGACGATGAGCTTGGCCTTGACGACAACCGCGATGACACCGAGGGCGAGCTCACCCTTGGCGACGGCCGTGGCTAGACCAGTGGTGGCGGCTCCTCCTCTAGCGAGAGATCCAGCAGCCGCGGCTATGACCAGCCGCCACGCCGCCGGGCTCGCTTTGAGGACGATGGCGGGTCGTCCCGTCGCCGTGCTCCGGTGAAGCACGAGGAGGGCTCCGGCTGAGTTAGGGGGGGCTGGGAGCTGACCCTCGTGAGCTGCCACAGTTGTGTGCGCCGCTTTTGCTCGTCCTTCCCTTTCTTCCTGCATTTCAAAAAACAAGCATCGGGCCCTGCGAGGACGTGTAATGAACCGTGATTTTTATGTCGCTATGGTATGTTTACCATTTCTGTGTTGTGTTGTGACTTTCGTGCTCCACATAGACGTAGAGGGATAACTTAGCTTGATACGCCCGGGTAGTTTCCTGTCTCGTGAGGGCGCGCCTTCTGGCATCTAGTGAGGCCTCCTTGCTACTGACTCGGGAGCCGTTGACCTTGGGAGGCGTCACAAAGCTGCAGAATTCGTTAGGACATCTGTTGGGTGCCTTTCTCTTCTGTGCGCGAGCCCTCAGGCATGGGCTAATCGTGGCCTAGTGCACCACGTCGCGGTACCCGTGGGGCACAGACTTAGGAGGGTGCGCCAATCACGAGCTCAATCGAGGGCGCCTCGCGAAGATCAAGGGAGCCGAAGCTCTGGGGCGACAGGGCTTTAACAAGGTGTGTCTGTGGTTTAGGCTATCCCCACGCATGCACACACCTGCCCAGCCCCCGCATGAGGTGCACGAGGGAGAGCGTCGGGCAACTGCCGTCCTCCCTGACACAAAACAAAGAAGCGAGCGAAGAAGTAGAGGAAAAGGGGACTCAACCAAGCAATCGATAAATGCAAGAACTCCAAATTTAACTAAAAGGTTGCAAACCAACTACAGAAAGCAAATGAACAGCCGCATCTGGCACCTAGTCTAGTCTTCTCACCAGCGCGGAGCTAAGTGCTGCCACTAGGACGTGGGAGGGAGCCCCCGAGGCCTGAGGGCGGCACTCCGGAGTCTACGGGGCGTGTACATGCCCACTCATTATTACGTGAGAGTGTCACGAGCGGAGACCTTCACAGGCACCAGGCCTTGTTTCATGGGTAGAACTTTTAGAGGTGCTGGATGTTCCAGGCGTTCTGGATGGGGATCCCGTCCTGCGTCTCCAGGTGCGCGGCGCCAGGCTTGGAGATGCGGGCAACCTTAAACGGGCCCTCCCACATGGGTGAGAGCTTATGCAGCCCTTCCCCAGAGAGCACCCGCCTCAGGACGAGATCGCCCACCTCGAGCGTCCTGGAGCGGACGCTGCGACAGTGGTACCACTGTAGCGCCTGCTGCTACTTTGCCGCTCTGAGTGAGGCTTGGCGGCGGCATTCCTCCCCCAGCACGAGGTCCATCCCCCACAGGGCGTCTTGACATGCATTGTCAAACGCCAAGACCCGTGTGGACCGATGCTTGACCTTGTGAGGGAGAACCGCTTCGGCTCCGTAGACAAGGAAGAATGGAGTCTCGCCCGTTAGCTTGGTGGCGGTGGTGCGGATGGACCATAACACGGACTGGAGCTCATCGTGCTAGCCCCTACCGCAGGCCTCGAGGTTCTTTTTGAAGGTCCTTGTCTTGAGGCCTCTCAAGACCTCCGCGTTGGCACGCTCAGCTTGGCCATTGCTTCTGGGGTGTGCCACTGAGGCATAGCACATCTGCGTTCCAAGATTAGCACAATATGTTTTGAAGAGATTGCTAGTGAACTTCAAGCCGTTGTCGGTGATGATGCGATTAGGGACTCCGAAGCGGCTCACGAGGCCCTTGATGAACTTGACTACGAAGCCGGATGGGATGGTGCGCACAGCTTCCACCTCCGCCCACTTGGTTAAATTGTCGATGGCGACGTAGAGGTAGCGGTAGCCCCCAAGTGCTCGAGGGAATGGACCTAGGATGTCCATCCCCCAGACCGCAAATGGCCATGGGAGTGGGATAGTCTGGAGGCCCTGAGCAGACTGGTGGATTTTCTTGGCATGGAACTGGCAGGCTTCACAGGATCTCACCAGCTCGGTTGCGTCGCTGAGTGCCGTGGGCTAGTAGAATCCGCTGCGGAACACCTTGCCCACCAAGGTGCGTGATGACGAGTGATGTCCGCAGTCTCGTCCATGTAAGTCGGCTAGCAGCTCACACCCCTGCTCCCTGGAGACGCATCGCAAGGAAACTTTGTTGGGTCGTTTTCGGTATAGCTCACCGTCCCGGATGCAGTAGGCTGTAGCTTGCCGAGCCACGCGTTCCTCGTCCTCCTCCTTCTCCGGCAGGGTCCCTTGCAGTAGGTACGCCTTGAATTCTTCAGTCCAACACCCCTCCTGGGGTTCGAGTGCGAGGAGCAGGCGCACTCCTGAGGTCGGGCCGCGGGCTGGGGCTCCTGAGGTTGGTGGCGGGGGAAGCTCCTCCTGAGGCGGTGGCGACTCCGCAGCCGGAGGGGCCACTGAAGGCTTGAAGAGCCGCTCCTCGAAGACGCCGGGTTCTTGTGGCTGGCGCCTAGACACCCTCTTCGCAATATCGTCGGCTTCCTTGTTTGTGCGGCGGGGCACATGCTGTAGTTTCAGGGCCAAGAATTGCTTCTCCATTTTGCGTACCTCCATGAGGTATGCGTCCATGTGCTCGTCCTTCGGCTCGTACACCTTGTTGGAGAAGTTGACGAGGAGCTGAGAGTCGCCCTTGATGGTGAGGCGCTTCACTCCCAAGGCCGCCGCAGCCTTGAGGCAGGCGATCAAACCTTCGTACTCCGCGATGTTGTTGGAGACCTTCTCACCCCGCTGGAAGTAGAGCTGCACAAAGTAGTAGAGCTTGTCCTGGGTGGGAAAGATGAGTACAGCTCCAGCCCCCGCGCCCTGGCGCGCAAAGGCACCATCGAAGTACATGACCTAGCCGTCTGGTGCTTCTCTCCCTGGCGAGAGAGACCGATCCTCACCTGCTTCGGGCCCTGGAGCATCAGTCCACTACGCCACGAAGTCGGCGAGCATGGCTCCCTTGATGACCTTGGTGGTGCTGAACTCCAGATGGAAGTCCTGCAGCTCGATGTTCCACCCGGTGACCCTCCCCACTGCATTGGGGCTTTAGAGTACCCTCTCCAGCGGGTAAGCTAAGACGACCTTGATTTGGTGGCCTTGGAAGTAGTGGCGCAACTTGTGCGAGGCCACGAGAAGCGCGAGCAGAAGCTTCTGCGACATGGGATAGCGCGCCCGCGCATCTCGTAACATTGTGCTGACGAAGTACACCGGGTGTTCGACTGGGGCGGAAGCGTCGGTGGAGTCCGGGATCTCATGAGGCCGTGGGACCTCAGCAGCTTCGTTGCCCATCGGGGCTACCGCAGCCTCAGGAGCGCTGTCTTCTGAAGCTTGGTCATCTGCTGGCGCCGCTGTGGCCTCAGGGGCGCCGTCTTGGTGCCGCACCGTCCCGATCGAATGTGCAACATCGTGCGGTAGGCTCTTGGCCTGGTGCTCTTCTCGGACGGCCACTAGCGCAGCACTAGAGGAATGAGGTGTGGCGGCCATGTAAAGTACCAGGTGCTCGAGAGGACGAGGCGCCACCATCACTGATGGGCTGGTTAGGTATCTCTTGAGGTCTTGAAACGCCATGTCAGCCTCCGAAGTCCACTTGAACGGGCCCTTCTTCTTCATCAGCTTGAAGAACGGGAGTGCGTGCTCCCCCAGCTTGGAGATGAAGCGCCCCTGTGAGGTTACGCAGCCCGCGAGTTTTTGCATTTCCTTGAGTCTACGGCCGGCTCATGTCTTCTATTGCTTTGAACTTCTCCAGGTTTGCCTCGATCCCCCTGTGCGACATGAGGAAACCCAACAGCTTGCCGGAGGGGACGCCGAATACGCATTTCTCCGGGTTGAGCCGTAGGTCTACCTTGCACAGGCTGGCGAAAGTCTTCTCCAGATCCTGAATGAGGGTCCTTGCCTCCCAAGATTTCACCACAATGTCATCGACGTAGGCCTCAGCGTTCCTCCCGAGCTATTGTCCTAGAGCGATGTGCATCAGCCGCTGGAAGGTCGCCCCAGCATTACGTAGCCCAATCGGTATGCAGGTGTAGTAGTACACCCCGCACGAGGTTAATAAAGGCGTCTTTTCTACGTCCTCCACTGCCATCTTGATCTGGTGGTAACCTGAGAAAGCACCTAGGAAACACAACAAGTCGCACTCGGCGGTGGAGTCAACGATCTGATCAATGCGCGGAAGCAGGAATGGGTCTTGAGGTCAGGCCTTGTTGAGGTTGGTGAAGTCAATGCACATGCGCTCCTTCCCGCCTTTCTTGGGCACGACGACCGAGTTCGCCAGCCACTCCGGGTACCGAACCTCGCGGATGACACCTGCATCTTGCAGCTTGCGGGTCTCCTGGACGATGAAGGACTGCTTCTCTGTGGACTGTCGCTGCGCCTTCTGCTTCACCGGGCGCACATTCGGGCACACCCTTAGGTGATGCTCGATTATCCCCCTCCGGACCCTGACCAGCTGCTTAGGCTCCCAGGAAAATACCTCCTTATTCACACGCAGGAAGTTCACCAATGCCTCTTCTTGGTTCGGGGTAAGGTCGGCACATATGGTGAAAGGTGGCTCCTGAGGACCCGTCCTTGTCGACCGGCACCTGCTTCGTCTTGGCCCGATCTTGAGAGAAAAATTGCTTCTTAATCGCCGGCGCAGCCCCTGGGTCCGAGGTGCTGATTCTCTTACGGGGTGCGCTATCGCCGCGACTCTGAAGGCGAGCTTGAGGGCCATCAGGGCCTCCTTGGTGTCTCCAGCCACGGTGAGGACGCCGTTGCTCCCCGACATCTTCATGAGGTTGTAGGCAGGGTGAGTTGCTGCCATGAACTGAGCCAGGGCTGGGTACCTGAGGATGGCGTTGTACGGGAGGCCGATGCGAGCGATGTCGAAGTCGATAAGCTCGGTATGGTAGTTCTCGCAATTACCGAATGTGACTGGGAGGCGGATCTGCCCTAGGGGCTGGTGGAACCGCTACCAACTCCGAAGAAGGGCTTAGTGTGACGGAGCCGGCCGTGCAACACGTGGAGCAAGCCGAAAGTGTTGGATTTCGGGTACCGGCAAAGCCCTTGAGGTTCGAACACTGGGATCCGCATGAAGATCTCTCCCCCTCTAGCTCGCAAACTCCATGATTTCATGGCCTAGCTCAACGAACCCAAAGAACACGAGACACAAGAGTTTATACTGGTTCGGGCCACCGATGTGGTGTAATACCCTACTCCAGTGTGGTGTGGTGGATTGCCTCTTGGGCTGAGGATGAACAGTTACAAGGGAAGAACAGCCTCCTGAGGAGATCTGCTCTTGTGCTTGGTGAGTGTGGTGGCTTTAGTGGAATGGATCTGGTCCAAGATGAGATGATCCTTCTACGGTGGTGGCTAGTCCTATTTATAGAGGCCCGGGTCCTCTCCTGAAATATTAGACGAGAAGGGATCGCACAACGGCCAATTTGAAGGGGGGCATCTAGTACAAGCTATCCTGATAAAAGATGGTCTTCGTCTGCCAAAGGCTCTGCTGGTGATGCCGTCTTGGGCTCCACGGTGACGTCCGTCCTGCTGTCCTGCTGGTCTTGGTCTTGTTGCACTGATATGGAAACCTTTGCCTGATGCCTCAGGACTCCTCGCCTGCGCTGGCCTCTTTAGCACCAAAGAGGAAACAAGGACACTGCCGCGCTGGCGCCCGCCTGGCTCCAGTCGTCATGGCTTGCTTCACACAAACCTCGCGAGGTGTCCCTTGCCTTGATCTCTCCGTCCCTCGCGAGCCAGCCTGGTGAGGCCACCCCTGAGGAGGTCTTGCGTCATCTGCCTTGCGAGTCTTGACCCCTCGCGAGGGTCTTGAGTGTTTGTTGGTGAAGATGGGCCGTACAGGGCCGCTGGTGGAGCCACGCCGCGGGCCACAGGCAAGCAAGTCCGGGGACCCCGTTCCCAGAACGCCGACAGAAAGCTTCCGCGGAGCATGTTGAGGCCAGCCCCACCGTCCATGAGGCTCTTCGTTACCGCCACGTTGCAGATGGTGGGTGTGCAAAGCATCGGGAGTCCGCCCGAGCCAGCAGTGGTCGCCAGATGGTCCCTTGAGTCGAAGTGAGGTCGGCCTTGGGCGTCGCCCATCCCGGGGAAGGTCCCTACTACACAGAGGCGGCGCCCATTTGGCGGAAGAACTGCTTGACGTGGCGATCCAAGGGCAGTGCCTGCGAGCCGCCGAGGATGGTTACAACGATGAGGGGCACTGGTGCTGCGAAGCGCGCGATGAAGAGACCGTGCAGCTCTTCCCAGGAGGCCACAGAGGATCCTGGCAGGTTGAGAAGCCAGGCACGTGGCACGCCAACTAGGGCCATGGGAAACCAGTTGGCCATCACCCTGTCATCGCCTCCGACTTCCCGAACAGCCTCCTTGTACACCAGCAGGAAGGCTGCTGGATCCACCGCGCCATTGTAGCTAGGCGGCATATCCGGCTTGAACTTGTGCAGCCACTGCACCTTTCGTAAGGCGGGGGTGAAGGCCCGGAGGCCCATGGCGCCTCCGCGCACGCCCGTCGATCCAGCCGGTGGGGCGGCACCTACCATGAGAGCCGAACGGAGAGACGAAGCGGGCGGAGGGGCGGAACTAGCGGAGAGGCAGAGCTCCGACGCATCCCTACCCGGCGCTCCAATGTCGGATTACGGGTTCCTGCAAACCCTTGAGAGGTTTGAACTCTGGGGTGCACACGAAGAACACTCTCTCCCCAGCTCGCTCGCTCAACGATTCCATGACCTAGCTTGACAAATCCAAAGAACAAGAGACACAGGGGTTTATACTGGTTCGGGCCACCTCGCGGTGTAATACCCTACTCTAGTGTATGGTGGATTGCCTCGGGGGGCTGAGGACGAACTAATACAATGGATGAATAGCCTCAGGAGGTGAGATGTTCTTGAACTCGATGAGCTGGTGAGTGTGTGGGTGATCTGAATGATCCATCTCCCCTCCCATGGTGGTGGCTAGGTCCTATTTATAGTGGCCTTGGTCCTCTTCCCAAATGTTTAGGCGGGAAGGGATCCCACAACAGCCAAGTTTGAAGGGGGACAGCTAGTACAAGCTATCCTGACAAAAGTAGTCTTCGCCTGCCAAAGGCTCTGGTGGTGACGCTGCTGTGGGCTCAGCGATGACCTCCGTCCTGCTGGTCTTGGTCTTGTTGCACCGATATGGAAACCTTTGCCTGATGCCTTGGGACTCCTCGCCTGCGCTTGCCTCCTTAGCACCAAAGAGGAAACTGGTACACTGTGCCCGCTGGCGCCCGCCTGGCCTGGGTCGTCATGGCTCACATCACGTGAACCTCGCGAGGTGCCCCTTGCATAGATATGTCCGCTCCTCGGGAGCCAGCCTAGTGAGGCTGCCCCCAGGAGGTCTTGGTGTCGTCCACCTCACGAGACTCGGCCCCTCGCGAGGGTCTTGAGTTGTTGCTGCTGAAGATGGGCCGTGTCAGGCCGTTGATGGAGCCACACTCACGGGCCGCAGGCAGGGAAGTCTGGGCACCCCGTTCCCAAGACGCCGACACAAACGTCGCCCGCATCCAGGATCCCCTCGTCCCACACCACCTCATCCCGTTGACTTTCGCATGTATAATTTCTTCCAAGTCCCAGATCCGCAGCATTATGTGTGCATCTTCATCATGGCATAACTTCGTGCATATTGCTCCGTTTTACGTGTATGATATGTCAAAATGTTCATCTCTGAGTGCTCTACTTTCTAGTTTCATTTGCATGTATATTGTTGTTTATCTTGATGCCTTAATCGTCATTGCAAAAGTGCTAAGTTATATAATCTGCTGAAAACTGCAGTAACTTGCCTATTTGTCTTTTTCATAGAATTGTGTGTGTTCGCCTTTTAAGCATCATGTCAACATATTTTAGAAGCATATTCATGCCATCTTTACAGTGGTGCAATCCATGTATTTTTATGTGCCCTGTGGTGACTAGCACAAGTAGGCAAAGTACGGTACTTGCTGTTGCTGATTTCAGTGACTTGGTGATTTCTGCTAAGTCTGAATCTGCTACATTATGTTTCTATGTTACCTTGATGCTACAAGTGAATCCATCTGTAATATGGAGATGCTAAGTAAGGATGTTTTGTAGATCTTGTCATGCTCTATCCATCCATGCCCTTTTTTGAAATTATCGCCTACTGTAGCTTGTTGTTTTCATGCTCTCAAATTGCTAAATAATGTTTTTGTCAGTCTGTTTTCAGTAAGTTCATTTTTGCCATGTGAATAGCTAGTGTTCTATGCATCCTATGACCATGTTCTTTCCATGAGTAGCTTTACAAATATGCCTTCTTCCTGTTGGTTACATTCACTTGCCATGATATGCTTTATTTTGAGTTAACTAAGCTTGCAAACATGTCTACTTGTCGCTGTTTCTGCCATGTTCACTAAATTCCAGTCTGTGAATCTGTTATCCTTTGCAATCTTGCCATGATGTTTTGAGCATGTTCTAGTGTTTTCTAGTAGTAGCTCAGTGATCATGTTTTGTAGTGCTCTACCTTTACATGCTTTCCTTGCCCTTTGATGCCATGTAATGTTCCTGTAGCATATATTTTTGTTGTCTCAAAGTATGCATCATGAATTTGTTTTCAGCCTTACTCTATTTTTCACCAAGTATGAGAATCTGTTATAACTTGCAATCTTGTCTTGATGAATGCCATTAATCTAGAGGTTATATGGAGATGCTTACGAATAATGTTTTTCCGTGTTTAACCTGTGCTTTAATGCCATGCTTTTGTTTGCCATGATCTTGCGCTATAGCATGTTTGTTTCATGCCTTCAACATGTCAACATGTTATTTCTGCTCACATGTATGCCCTGTTTTTCACTAAGTCATAATCTGTGTTATAAAGTTGTCTTTTGCTTTGATCTCATTGGATTAATCATGATGCCTATTAACTTGTACCTTGATGTTATTCAAAGTATGTAATCTATACTTTAAGTGCATATCATGTTGTGCCTATCTTATTCTTGTAGCATGTTGTTATGGTGCTTGTAAGATGCCTAATTGCTGTTTTGGACAGCTTATTCTTTAAACTTGTATTGAGTGTATGTGTTGAACCGTGGCTCCGTTTGGAGCATGCTCTATATGAAACTTGCTTGGTTTTGCATGTAGTTTCATCATGACATGCTGCATCCATGTTTTGGAGTGCTTGTGATTGTGTTTTGCTTGCATTTGCATCAATGCCATGTTTAACTTGTTTAGCTCATATCTTCTAGGCCATAGCTCTGAATTAAATGAAGTTTATATGTAACTTGACTAGAATGACGCGTAGATCATCTTGGTGAACTTTAACTTGCTATTTAACAACTTTAACTTAATGTTTTGTTCAGAACAGTACCAATTTAGGAATTTGCATATGGGGAGTCTCCGGAATTGTTATATGTTGTTTCGGGCCTCATTTAAACTTGCTTTGATGTGTTGTTCTTGTATGCATCATCTCTTGCCATGAGTAGCATCTTCCAGCCTTGTCATGCATCATAATTGGTTGGTCATCATGTCATGTTTATGTGTTTTGTGTTTACCATATTGTTTGCTTCTTTCCGGTTGTGCTTCTTCTCGATAATTCCTGTTTCGTTGCGATCGTGAGGATTTGTTCGACTACGTTGGTTTGTCTTCTTCATGGAATCGATCTTCTTCCTAGCAGGATTTCAGGCAAGATGACTGTCATCTTGGATCTCACTACTATCTTTGCTTTGCTAATTGTCTCGATGCTATCGCTATGTCGCGCTACCTACCACTTGTTTATCAAGCCTCCCAAATTGCCATGATAGCCCCTAACCTTTTCCACCATCCTAGCATACTGTCGTTTGGCTATGTTACCGCTTTGCTCAGCCCCTCTTATAGCGTTGCTAGTTGCAGGTGCAGTTGTAGGTTGTTCCATGTTGGGACATGGATATCTTGGGATATCACAATATCTCTTATTTAATTAATGGATCTATATACTTGGTCAAGGGTGGAAGGCTCGGCCTTTTTCCAGGTGTTTTGTTCCACTCTTGCCACCCTAGTTTCCATCATACAGATGTTATGGTCCTTGATTTTGTGTCCCAAACACGGTGAGGGTTTATAAGCCCCTCTTGACAGTTCACTTTGAATAAAACTCTTCCAGCAAGGCCCAACCTTGGTTTTACCATTTGCCTAATAACAACTAAAAACTTGCATAGGTACTTTTCGGACCCCAAGGACTTAATCAACCCCCCGGGCCAGTGCTCCTCATGAGTTTTGGTCCAAAACGGCAGTAGCTGGGGCCACCAACGGGTGTGCCAGCCGGAAACTTAGCCAATCCGATCATGGCCTGAGACGAGATATGCACGGCTACTATTAGGGTGTCGGCATGTCGGGAGGTCTTGCTGGACTTGTTTTACCATTGTCAAAATTTCTTGTGCATTGGGATCCCGAGTGTGATTGGGTGTTCCGAGATAGAGGATTGCCTTCGTGGATCGTGAGCTTGTCATGGGCTAAGTTGGGACACCCCTGCAGGGATTAAACTTTTGAGAGCCGTGCCCGCGGTTATGTGGCAGATGGGAATTTTTAATACCCGGTTGTAGATAACTTGATACCATATCTGAATTAAAATACACCAACCGCTTGCGTAACCGTGACCGTCTCTTTTTGAGTGAGTTCGAGAAGAGAACACAGTAGGGTTATATCTCAATGTAAGTAGTTCAGGATCACTTCTTGATCATTACTAGTTTGTGACTGTCGTGTCAAAATCGGCGGTTCTCGGGTAGGGGGTCCCGAACTGTGCATCTAAGGTCAATGGTAACAAGAGACAGGGGACACGATGTTTACCCAGGTCCGAGCCCTCTCTATGGAGGTAATAGCCTACTTCCTGCTTGATTGATCTTGATGAATATGAGTATTACAAGAGTTGATCTACCACGTGATCGAGATGGCTAAACCCTAAAACCCTAGCCTGTATGACTACGATAATCATCATTTTTCTATATGGACTAAGCCCTCCGGTTTATATAGACACCGGAGGGGTCTAGGGTTGTACAAGGTCGGTTACAGAGAAAGGAATCTTCATATTGGGTCACCAAGCTTGCCTTGCACGCCAAGGAGAGTCCCATCCGGACACAGGAGAGAGTCTTCGGTCTTGTTTCTTCACAGCCCATTAGTCCGGCCCATGTCAAATAGGCCGGCCGCCCGAGGACCCCTTAGTCCATGACTCCCTCAGTAGCCCCTGAACCAGGCTTCAATGACGAGGTGTACGGTGCGCAGATTGTCTTCGGCATTGCAAGGCGGATTCCCCTTTTCGAATACTTTAGGATAGTCTTCGGACGAAACGATAGTGTCCGGACCTGCAACAAAAGTACCACAGCCATAGAGTATAGTATTTTATGAGTCCAATCTGTTGATAATAATTTTTATTACGCGATGTCACGCTCGCCCTGTTATTTATTTTGACCCGTTTCCTATCCCGCCGTTCCATGTTTCGAGGCGTGGTTGTTATTGGCACGTCCTATCGAAGCAAAGATCATGTCCCCTTATTGCGGGATTCTCATCAATATGAGCGTGGGTAACCCAACCGTTCTGTTGGAAAGATTCCTTAGGAATAGACAAGTCTTCAAGCTCAGGAGGAGGCATTCAATACCCGGTGCCTCTATAAAGTAACCAAGAGCTGTCTTTTTACGCCAAACCTCTCCTCAGCCTTGCCAACCTCGAGTTCTAGCACCCAAGGTTCGACTTCATTGCTCCAAGCTTCCCCATCATGTCCGGACCCAACCCTCAAGGTCGATGGGTGGCCTCCTCTGTTACAGAGGAGGATATCGCAAAGCTTCGAGCGGCCAGATACCTGACCGCGGAGATCCCCCATAGGCTTCCTGCTCAAGGACGGGTTATTCCGACCCCCAGATCCGGCGAGAGAGTTGTATTGATATCTCACTTCCTCCGAGGGCTAGGGTTCGCTCTCTACCCATTTGTCCGGGGGCTAATGTTTTATTATGGACTAGATTTTCACGATCTAGCTCCGGATTCTCTCCTCCACGTCTCGGCGTTTATCATCACGTGCGAGGCCTTCCTCCGAATCCCCCCACACTTCGGCCTATGGCTCAAGACCTTTAGTGTGAAGCCGAAGGTAGTCGACGGGGAACAGGCGGAGTGTGGCGGTGCTGTAGTAAGCAGGCTTACTGACACTCTTTGGCCAAAAGGCTCTTTCACCAAAATTTCCAACCAATGGCAGCGAGAGTGGTTTTACATCACGGAACCCCGTAGTACCAAGTGGGCAGCTATACCTGCGTTCCGTTCCGGCCCTCCATTACAGCTTGCATCATGGATCAATAAGGGGCTGGACTAGGGATCAGTTGATGAAGTGCAGACTCTATAGAGCCACATCCGAACCCTCCTTGAGAAGGACATCGATCTTGTCGATGTGATTCAAGTAATGCTAGTCCGCCGAGCTCTGCCATGCCAGCGTAGGCCTCTCCGCATGTGGGAGTTTAATCCGGAAGGACCACGAACCCTCCAACACTTCTTGTTGACTTTTGTATTTTTGGAACTTCATTTGATTTTGCTGATCTTTTATTCCTTATATTAGATTTTTCTATTAGAAAAATCTAGTTTGTTTGTTCGTTCAAACTCTGGCAGAATTTCCCAACACATCTATCTCTTCCATGTGATCAGCCCACTTTTCCCCCCCAAACTGCATGGGCCTAACCCAATGTGTTTTCATTTCTCTCCCATTCTCTATTTCCTTTCCACCTGGGCCTTAGCCCATTTCCCCCAGGTTGTGGCTGAACCCTTCTCACGTACTCATCATTACACATAAGGAAAAATGTACAGAGAAGAAACACATGTATCCTTGACGGCTGCCCTTCCTTTTTGGTAAAAGTTTAGTGCCGGCGGACCGGCTAAGTTTTCAGCCGGCCGCACACGCAGCGTTGGATCCCACAACATCGTATGCCCATGTTTGCTTCTTTTTTCCTCTACCTTATCTTCTTCTTCCACCTCTCGTCTCTTATCAATAAGCAGACTCTTTTTCCTTCTCCGCCATTCCCGCGACTCTCTACTTTCCAGTTGCTCCCCCTCCTCGACCTCCATGAACCCTGGCGCTGCTGCTACAGACCACCCACCACCACCCACTGCTAGGGCAAGCCACCGCGGGCTGAGAAAACAACCACAACCAACGCATCCTTCCTCCCGTTCTGAAGCACCCCCACCTCTGGGCACACGCGAGCTGCAATGTCGCCTGGGACGCATGCTGCAATGGCGATGGACGGGGGCAGCGACCAGCGGTGAGCGTTTGTGCGTGACTAGTGGAGGAAATGCTGGAACCGCCACATCCCCTTCTTGCTGCAACCACTGTCAAAATAGCTACAAACCCTAGGTAGAAAAGCTTCATTCGGCTATAGAGAAAGCTACAACTAGCACTTCCAATCCAGGAAAGCTACAACCATTGGCACATAATGCTCCAATCTTAGATGAAAAAAGCTTCAACCATATGATAAGGAAAGCTTTTTGGTACAGCCGGCCAGGGCTTTTGCTACATGCATCCATGGTTGAGCTACGACCCCGTGACGACAGTGACGTTTTCAGCTGCGACCGTCCGTTGTTTTGCTACATCTATTTTCATGGCAGAGCTGTGACCTATGATGGGTGGGCGATGCTGATATTTGCTACAACCGTTATCTCCTTTTGCTACAATCGGCGGGATTTTTTCTACGTCCATTCATGGCAGAGCTACAGCCGAGATGGCAGCGAGATGATTTTTGCTGCAGCCACCTTCGCCTTTTGCTACGACCAGCGAAGGCTTTTGCTACATCCATGCATGGATCCCATGGCGACGAGCAGTATGAGATAATGGCAGGGGGTTGCTGCGGGGCGAGTCGGCCAGTGGCTGGATGAGATGTATGCAGGGAAACCGGCGGTGCGGGAGACGTTGCGGCACTGCACTGCGGTCATGTGATGATACGACAGCGTGATCTGAAGGAGTTGGGGGGCTGGACTGCACGCTGCAAATGTGGGGGGGGGGGGGGGGGGGGAGGAGGGGGAGCTCCGACGAGTGCCGCAGCGAGGGGAAGCCGGGGAGTGCTGCTTCCCTCAGCGGAGAGCCCGCTGCCCAGGGGCATAGTTACTCGCGTTGCTGGCGTTGGAGTTTTTTTCTCCATGTGTTGACAACAAGAAATAAGAACAATTGGGGATATCCAACAACTGTAAGGAGGCGCATCGGGTGGCTGCTAGGTGACAGGCTGAAATTTCGGTCGGTCCGCCAGCGCCTAGTATCGCTTCCTTTTATTCCCTCTACTCATGTCCTTCCACTCACGCACGCACATGTACAGGCACACATGTACATGTACAGATAGGAAACACCAACATCCAGATAGCTTCATCTCCTGCCTCCTCCTTTTAACTCCCTCTCCCTTGGCTGTTTCCACAAACCGAAGCCCTCTTCATGTGCGCCTCCATCCCCTCTTCCAATCCCGTATAAAATTCTGCATGTTCCCGTTCTCCTCTCTCAGTTTCTCCTCCCTAAAGTGCTAATGTACCATGGACACCCGTGTTCATTCCCCGCCGACTCGAAGCATATCCACCCATGCCCTTGCGCCCGAATGTTCTACTCCTTGCTGCCACTCCTTTCAGGGAAGAAGGAACTCGTTTCGCCGACTGCACGCGAAAAATTTAGCATGTCCGTCTACACTGTTCCACAAGTTCATCGCCTCGTTGCGTCAAACTCGGTGAGACTCTACCAAATTACTTTTGCATACGTACTTGCCATCATCTAGTGTGTCCCGTAGACATCATTATTCAACCTATCTCCGTTGTTGCTCGCACCGATGCGTGAACGGATTCCATCGAGGAGTCCACGTAGTTTTTAGCTCCTTAGATGATCTTGTGTTTGATGGACGAATAAGCCACAGTAACGAGCCGAGCACGTCAAGTGCGGGTATGGGCGCGCACTAGGCTTGCCGGGCGCGTCGGGTCCGAGGAGTAGGGCGTGCGTGTGTGTGTGCGCGCTGGGTGCACAGGCGTGTCCGTGCACCAGGGTAGCAGGTTGGGTCTGTTGGCGAGCCGTTGGTGGCCTGATCGGGCATGAGCCATTGGTGGCCTGATCGGGCATGAGCCGTTGTGTTGGCCGTGTGATGCGGGCGTTGGGGTGCGGTCAGAGCACGGAGAGCGCGGGGACGACCAGGGGCGAGTGGAGGTGTGGGTGCATGCCCAGTGCGCTGTCTCGGGGTATAAAGCCGTGGGGTGATCGTTGTAACAGATGACACGGTCGAGTTCGTGCTCGAGGGAACAAGGAGGCGTTCGTGCACCGGAAAAACACCTGTGTTCACCACTCTTCTGATCTTCTCCTTCCTCTTTCTTCTGTTCGAGCCACGGTAGCAAAGAGTGAGCCAAGCAAGAGGGCGAGGCAGCGAGAGGGACGCCGCAGGGGAGCCCCCTGCGGCGCTGACGAGCTCGGCGATGCGGTCGAGCCAGCCTCGTAGAGGTCGTTGACGGAGTGGTAGCGTAGGAGCTCGCGTGCCATGCACAGAGTGTCCTGTGCATCCACGGGAGCGCGACGAGCGTGGGATGACGAACCGGCCGGGGTCAGCGATGGAGTGGCGGTGCGGCCGTCCCGCCGCACCGAGGGGTGCAGCAAGGATGCTTGTTGCTCGTTCCTCCCCAGGCTGGTGGCGGCGTTGGCGGCAGGCGACGGAGAACGACGGGGAGGCCCACCGACAGGAGCCGTCTAAGCAATGCGGGCGGCGAGGGCAGCCCGGCGCTCAGCACGAGCGCGACGAGCGTCCTACATGGAGATGATGAAGCAACGGGACGCGGAGCGACGGAAGGGAAGCTTCGGCACACTCCTACCTGGCGTGCCAAATGTCGGATCTCGGGTTCCGGCAAAATCCTTAAGGTTCGAACGCTGGGGTGCGCACGAAGATCTCCCCCAACCGATCCACGTCCTAGCTTCTCTAAGATCTCAAGGACTAACTCGACGAACTCGCAACACGAAGGACATAAGATTTATACTGATTCGGGCCACCGTTGTCGTGTAATACCCTACTCCAGTGTGGTGGTGGTGGATTGCCTCTTGGGCTGAGGATGAACAGTACAAGGGGAAGAACAGCCTCCTGAGGCGAGGTGTTCTTGTGTTTGGTGGGTGTAAGGGTGAACTGAATGAGTTTGAGACAAGTTTTCCCCTATTGTGGTGGCTAATCCTATCTATAGAGGTCCTGGTCCTCTCCCCAAATATTGAGCGGGAAGGGAGCCAACAACGGCCAATTTGAAAGGGGACAACTAGTACAGCTTATCCTGGCAAAAGCAGCCTTCGGCTGCAAATGGCTCTGGTGGTGACGCCGCCTTGGGCTCCATGGTGACCTCCGTCTTGCCGTCCTGCTGGTCATGGTCTCGTTGTACTGATATGGAAACCTTTGCTTGACTCCTCACTACTCCGCACCTGTGCTTGCTTCCTTAGCACCGAAAAGGAAACAAGGACGTTGTGCGCGCTGGTGCTCGCCTGATCTTGATCGTCATGGCTCACGTCATCGGAACCTCACGAGGTTTGCCTGGCCTTGATCTCTCCGCCCCTCGCGATCCAGCCTGGTGAGGCTGCTCCTAAGGAGGTCTTGTGTCATCCGCCTCGCGAAGCTTGGCCCCTCACGAGGATCTTGAGTGCTTGTTGGTGAAGATGGCCCGTACGGGCCTGCTTGCAGAGCCAGGCCGTGGGCCGCAGGCAGGCAAGTCTGGGGACCCCCGTTCCCAGAACGCCGATAGTTGTAACAGATGAAACGGTCGAGTTCGTGCTCGAGGGAACAAGGAGGCATTCGTGCGCCGGAAAAACACTTGTGTCCACCACTCTTCTGATCTTCTCCTTCCTCTTTCTTCTGTTCGAGCCACGACAACAAAGAGTGAGCCAAGCGAGAGGGAGAGGAGAGCTACGGCAAGGGAGTGGCGGTTCCAACAGTGTTCAACATATGAAACTTTAAGTAAGACCATAGGATTCATGTTCTAGAGTTAGAATAATAGTTTGTTATTGGAGTTGTAGTAAGGATTTAAATATAGCCGTTTTGGCATAAAATTTGGTACTGTTTTAGTTCGATAAATTTTTTTGTCTAATATTTTTGTTGCATTCATAATATGCCTAAGAGTGCATGTTGTTCGTCTCATAATCCTTGTTGTGACATATAACTTGGTAGATTTATTGTTTACCGATTACAATAATGTAATAATTGTTCACCATGTTATTTCATGTTGATATTTTTCTTTCCTGCGCTACGTAGTCATATGATATTCTTATGTACACGATTTTGTGAATTATTATCATGTGTAGGAGTTGATTCGGTGTACCAGATTATCATTGTTCATCCATGCTTGGTGGGTGTTATTTTTTTAATTAGATTTGGAGCATCTTTAGTGTAATGTCATTATTGTTATTTGGGTAATATTTGGTATTATCGTATCCTAAGATTATGCATATGTTTTGGTGATTTGTTTCCATGCTTATGACTTTGTTTGATTATTCAAAGTTGTGCATGATATTTCTTCTTTGATTATTTTCATTTTTGTTTCGCATAAAGATATATATCTTAGATATGTTTTCAATATTCATTTACATCCATGTAGCATGTGTGTTTTATATATTTGAAATCATGCCATGCCTATGATAGTGGCTTGTCAATCTATTCTATTGTTGTTTAGTTTCTTTATAATAGTTATTATGAGATGGTATGATAACTTAGAACACAGTCTTGCTTGCGGCAAATTTCTTGTTGATGCATCATGGTTCGAGATGATTGTATTACTTGTTTAGCCCGTATTTAGTGTGATATGACATGTTTCATGAGTCATTTAAGTAGAAACTTTTGAGTAGTCTTTAACTCTATTTTGTAGATGTTGTTATGCAAGATAGCATGGTTGGTTCCTTTGTGTCATGTTTTAAATTTGTATTCTTAAATATAGTTTACTCTTGTGACATAGAACTTAAGTTATTACTTCTTGTTATTTATATAAATGTTTTATCTACCTAGGATGATAACTAAGCATGCTTAGTTGATTGTTACGTCGTGTTAGTACTTACTCGAAGTGGAATGCATGTTTCTGTGTTATACCACGTGCTATAGGATTGCTAATTGTATTGTATGTTTAGGCATATGGTTAGACTGTGTTTGGTAGTGATACATGTTTGGGATGCATCAATCGTGTATACTTTTAATAAGTGTGGTTAATTCTTGTCAATACCGTGGCATGATGTTGTTCTGATTATATAACTAGGATGCATGACGTGCGTGTACTACTTCAATATATTTTGGTGATGCTAGTTGTATGTCTTATGTGTTTGCAATTGTTGGATGTAATATACAGAAATGTATGTTAGTTTGTTACTCAAGCTAGTATAGTACATTGCTTGATGATGTCGATAGTACTTCTCTACATACTTAGTATGCTTCCTCGGTGTACTTATTCATCATAAATACTACTAGGGTTGTGCGCTCATACTATACCTCATACTTAACTCACTTGTTATGAACCAAGTTATGTTATAGTTGAATTGTATTATTGGTAGCATAATGTGGTACCTCATGTGATGATCATTCATGGTCTTACTATTTCATTTGTGGTACCTAAGCCTAGACATCAGGTTGTGATAGTGATATTTCATGTTTTATTACGGTCCATGTGCTATAGTTGACTACTTAGTGCCTTGTACTTCTTATAGATGATTGCCCTAGTCAAATGTTAGCATTAGGAGTGTTGGATAGATTTTATAATAGTTCATCACATACTATTGTCAATTCATCGTTCATGATATTAGTGTTGTGCTTTGATCATATGCTTAATGTGCAAAGTTTGCTCTCTCGTTTAAGTATGTGGTCTGGCTGTTTTTGGATATTGGTTTCTTTCTTTATTATTAAGAGCATGTTCGAGTTTAATATCTTCCCATGATCATATATGTTTGATGCTTCTGTCATTAGATAGGACATCTTCATGATTCTCCCCTCACATTCCTTCTATGAAATGTGTCTTATTATTTAGTTGTAAAATTAGCTTTAACCATAGATTGTGCTAGCTCTTGTTATAGAAATGGTTGCTAATAGTTGTTATGATTGGGGTTTAGTCTTTGCTTGTTGTTAACCATTATAAATATTTGTATTGATACAAATATTTATTTATGGTTGATTATTAATCTTAATCATATCATGTTTAGGATAGTTGTTCATCCAATTGGTCCATGTGTCGTATAGTTTCTTGTTAATTGTTTGACAAATGAAGTGGTTGATATAATGTAGTTGATCTTATTTTATTTCAATAATGATTTAGGGCTAGACCTAGATCATTTCAAGTCATGTTGTTGAATTGTGTTTGATTGCTTAACTTGTTTGGTTTATAATGTCGGTTTGGTTGTCTTGTGCAATACTTGCTTTTTAGCTATTATATAATTGATGTATATGTTTGACTTCTATTGACCATTATAAATATTAGATTCTATCTAAATATTTATTTGTGGTTAACTTTTTACCCTCATCATGTCATGTTGTAATTGTGTGGTAAATGCATAGGATGGTTCCTTTTCATGTGTGTTGATGCCATTCGGTTTGTTATGTAACAGTTTCCGTATAGTAAGCTCAAATGTGTAGTGCTCAGATGTGTAGTGGGCACTACTAATGGTTAGTATCATAGTTCGTATTAGAACATTAGTCTTGTTGACAAGCTTTGCTTAGTCATCTTCAACCTAAACCTTATAACCCACAAGTATAGGGGATCGCAACAGTTTTCGAGGGTAGAGTATTCAACCCAAATTTATTGATTCGACACAAGGGGAGCCAAAGAATATTCTCAAGTATTAACAGTTGAGTTGTCAATTCAACCGCACCTGAAAGACTTAATATCTGCAACAAAGTATTTAGTAGCAAAGTAATATGGAAGTAATGGTAACGGTGGCAAAAGTAACATTATTGGTTTTGTAGTGATTGTAACAGTGGCAATGGAAAACTACCTAAGAAAAGATCAATATGTGAAAATCTAGTAGGCAATGGATCCGTGATGGATAATTATGTCGGATGTGATTCCTCATGCAACAGTTATAACATAGGGTGACACAGAACTAGCTCCAATTCATCAATGTAATGTAGGCATGTATTCCGAATATAGTCATACGTGCTTATGGAAAAGAACTTGCATGTCATCTTTTGTGCTACCCTCCCATGGCAGCGGGGTCCTATTGGAAACTAAGGGATATTAAGGCCTCCTTTTAATAGAGTAACAGACCAAAGCATTAACACTTAGTGAATACATAAACTCCTCAAACTACGGTCATCACCGGGAGTGGTCCCGATTATTGTCACTTCGGGTTACTAGATCATAACACATAGTAAGTGACTATTGACTTGCAAGATAGGATCAAGAACTCACATATATTCATGAAAACATAATAGGTTCAGATCTCGAATCATGGCACTCGGGCCCTAGTGACAAGCATTAAGCATAGAAAAGTCATAGCAACATCGATCTCAGAACATAATGGATACTAGGGATCAAACCCTAACAAAACTAACTTGATATCATGATAAATCTCATCCAACCCATCACCGTCCAGCAAGCCTACAATGGAATTACTCACGCATGGTGGTGAGCATCATGAAATTGGTGATGGAGGAAGGTTGATGATGATGATGGCGATGGATTCCCCTCTCCGGAGCCCCGAACGGACTCCAGATCAGCCCTCCCGAGAGAGATTAGTGCTTGGCGGCGGTTCCGTATCGTAAAACGCGATGAATCCTTTTTTTCAGATTTTTTCTCCCCGAACGTGAATATATAGAGTTGGAGTTGAGGTCGGTGGAGCATCAGGGGGCCCACGAGGCAGGGGGTGCGCCGCAGGAGGGTGGGCGCGCCCCCCACCCTCGTGGATAGGGTGTGGCCCCCCTGACATTGATTCTTTCGCCAGTATTTTTATATATTCCAAAAATATTCTCCGTGAAGTTTCAGATCATTCTGAAAACTTTTATTTCTGCACAAAAACAACACCATGGCAATTCTGCTGAAAACAGCGTTAGTCCGGGTTAGTTCCATTCAAATCATCCAAGTCAGAGTCCAAAACAAGGTCAAAAGTGTTTGGAAAAGTAGATACGATGGAGACGTATCAACTCCCCCAAGCTTAAACCTTTGCTTGTCCTCAAGTAATTCAGTTGACAAACTAAAAGTGATAAAGAAAAACTTTTACAAACTCTGTTTGATCTTCTTGTAGTAAATATGTAAAGCTAGCATTCAAGTTTTCAGCAAAGATTATGAACTAACCATATTCACAATATCATTTAGGTCTTATGTTTACTCATATCAATAGCATAATCAACTAGCGAGCAATAATAATAAATCTCGGATGACAACACTTTCTCAAAACAATCATAATATGGTATCCCGCTAGCCCTTTCTGAGACCGCAAAACATAAATGCAGAGCACCTCTAAAGATCAAGGACTGACTAAACATTGTAATTCATGGTAAAAGAGATCTAGCCACAGTCATACTCAATGTAAACTAACAATAATACATGCAAATGACAGTGGTGCTCTCTTCCTGGTGCTTTTAAATTAGAGGATGATGACTCAACATAAAATTAAATAGATAGGCCCTTCGTAGATGGAAGCAGGGATTTGTACAGGTGCCAGAGCTCGATTTTGAAATAGAGATAAATAATATTTTGAGTGGTATACTTTCATTGTCAACATAACAACCGAGAGATCTCGATATCTTCCATGCTACACACATTATAGGCGGTTCCCAAACAGAATGGTAAAGTTTATACCCCCCTCAGCAACAAACATCAATCCATGGTTTGTCCGAAACAACGGGTGTCTCCAACTATGAACAATCCTGGGGGAGTTTTGTTTGCAATTAATTTAGTTTAAGCATGGGACTGGGCATCCCGGTTACCAGCCATTTTCTCATGAATGAGGAGCGGAGTCCACTCCTCTAGCATGGAAGATATAGACAACCCTAGTTGATACAGGAGCTATTCGAGCATACAAAGCAAAATTTCATTTGAAGGTTTAAAGTTTGGCACATACAAATTTACTTGGAACAACAGGTAGATATCGCATATAGGAAGGTATGGTGGACTCATATGGAATAACTTTTGGGGTTTACGGAGTTGGATGCACAAGCAGTATTCCCGCTTAGTACAAGTGAAGGCTAGAAAGAGACTGGGAAGCGACCAGCTAGAGAGCGACAACAGTCATGAACATGCATTAAAATTAATCAACACCGACTGCAAGCATGAGTAGGATATAATTCACCATGAACATAAATATCGTGGAGGCTATGTTGATTTGTTTCAACTACATGCATGAACATGTGCCAAGTCAAGCCACTCGAATCGTTCAAACGTAGATACCACCCTATCATACCACATCACAACCATTTTAATAGCATGTTGGCACGCAAGGTAAACCATTATAAGCTCCTAGCTAATTAAGCATGGCATGAGAAACTATAATCTCTAATTGTCATTGCAAACATGTTTCATTCATAATAGGCTGAATCAGGAACGATGAACTAATCATATTTACAAAAACAAGATAGGTCAAGTTCATACCAGCTTTTCTCATCTCAATTAGTCCATCATATATCATAATTATTGCCTTTCACTTGCACAACCGAATAGTGCGGATAATAATAATAGTGCACGTGCATTGGTCTAAGCTGGAATCTGCAAGCATTCAATACAAGGGAGAAGACAAGGTAATATGGGCTCTTTGCTAAATCAACAATAATGCATATGAGAGCCACTTGAACATTTTCATCATGGTCTTCTCCTCTCGACCCCTAAAGAAAAGAAACAAAACTATTTACATGGGAAAGCTCCCAACAAACAAGAGAAGAACGAGAAATCTTTTTGGGTTTTCTTTTAATTATTACTACTACAAGCATGGAAAGTAAACTAGCTAAAAGCTACAACTAATTTTTTTGGGTTTTCTTAAGGTTTTTCAAACACACAAGAAGAATGCTTAAAAAGAAAATAAACTAGCATGGATAGTACAATGAAAGAGTATGAGCACCGACAACTGGCATGAGTGTGTGATCATGAATGTAATGTCGGTGAGAAATACGTACTCCCCAAAGCTTAGGCTTTTGTCCTAAGTTGGTCTATGGCCATGGCTGGCCTAGTGGATATCCAAAGTTGTAGCTAGGGTGGTACTGAGATGTAGCAGCTACTGCCTAACGAGCTGTAGCTTGGAGGCAAGCTGCCTCCGTCCTCCTCTCGTACTCATTCGCCTCCTCCCTGGTTATAACATATCTCCTTTTTGCCTGAAAGTCAAATAAAGTAGGAGCACGGAGAGCAACATGGACGGTGCGCCGTCCGTCAAAGATTAGTCGGTACTGGAGGAACTGACCGTTCCTCTCAGCAAACTGGTGGCGAACCATAGCATCATAATCTAGATAAGCATGAGGCAACTCAATATTATTTCCACATATTGGTATATCAAGATAGTTTGCTACACGATTTTCGCAAATTCCACCAAACAAATCTCCACTTATACTTTTGTGATGCAACCTACGTGCAACAATAGCCCCAAAGTTATATTGTTTATCACCTAATACCGCACTCTTGAGGACACTAAGATCTGGAACACACATGTGAAAAGCCTCATCTTTACCGTTAGTGTATCTACCAATGAAGAGAGAAAAATAATGTATGGAAGGGAAATGAATTCTCCCTATGGTAGCTTCTGTGATTTCTCTAGATTCCCCCAAAGTGATACTAGCAGGAAAGTCTTTATATTCAGATTTGCGAGGTTCACTAACATTGCCCAAGTGCGGGAGTTTACAAGCAGTATTAAAATCTTCTAGGTCCATGGTATATGATTTATCATACAGATCAAATAAAACAGTGTGAGAATTGCGCGAGGATGTAAATTTAAACCTTCTCACAAATGAATCAGTTAGATAGAGGTATTGCCAGGACTTATCTGACACGAAGCTCTCAAGATCAGCATTACGCATGTACGCGTCAAATTCATCCTTGATGCCTGCCTACACCATGAACTCCTCCGACGGCCATTCACAAGGCCACACTTGAGCTTCCCTTGGTAGTTCATTGTCCGGCTCATGTATCGATAGCCTCGGTCCTTGCTTCCTTGAGGAACCACCTTGGTACATTTTCGTAAACATTTTTCTTCCTCTGAAAAATTTCTGAAATTTTTAGTGACTCAAAATAAAAGTGAACCGAACTCAACAAGATTGATAGCAACTACTCCCACAAGTGCCTAGAGACCATATCATGCATTAAAACTACTTTTGACCACATAAATTTGACATGCAAGCTCAAGAACAGGGTCACCTAAGCAGCAAGAATTTGCAATAAATAAAGCACTAGAACAAAAACTAATTGGACCATTGGAGGAGTCACATACCGAAGAACAATCCCCCAAAGCAGTTTTGTGAATGGAGCTTTGAGCTAGGAGGTCGAAAAGGCAGCAAGATGAGCTAGAACTCGGGTTTGAGCTGGTGGATGATTTTTTCTGGAGGAAGACAAAGTGTGTGGATGCAAGAATAAGTGGAGGGGGCCCACGTGGGGTTCATGAGGCAGGGGGCTCGCCCCAGGGGGGGTGGACGCGCCCTGGACCCTCGTGGCCAGGTGGTGGACCCCCCAAGTGTGTTCTCAGTGCCAATAATGCTGAAATATTCTAGAAAAAATCATATAAAATTTTCAGGGCATTTGGAGAACTTTTATTTTCGGGGTATTTTTTATTGCAAGGATAATCAGAAAACATACGGAAAATACTATTTTTGCTTTATTTAAACTAGGTAACAAAAAGTAAAAAGGGGGCACAGAGAGTTGTGCTTTCTAACTTCATCCATCTCATGCTCATCAAAAGGAATCCAGTAACAAGGTTGATCAAGTCTTGTTAACAAACTCTTTCCGAATAACATGAAACCGGAGAATTTGCGAATAACACTAGGTTACCTCAATGGGGATATGTACATCCCCAACAATAAGAATATCATATTTCTTCTTGACAGTAGGAAGAGGAAATTCAAAACCTCCAATAGTAATTGTTGGAATTTTTCCAATAGAATTGATACTTTGGACTTGAGGTTGTTTCCTCAGAAAGTGTACCGTATGCTCATTAGCATTAACATCAAAAGTGACATTGCCTTTGTGGCAATCAATAACAGCCCCTACAGTATTAAAAAAGGGTCTTCCAAGAATAATGGACATACTATCGTCCTCGGGAATATGAAGAATAACAAAGTCTGTTAAAATAGTAACATTTGCAACCACAACAGGCACATCCTCACAAATATCGACAGGTATAGCAGTTGATTTATCAGCCATTTGCAAAGATATTTTAGTAGGTGTCAACTTATTCAAAACAAGTCTACGATATAAAGAGAGAGGCATAACACTAACACTGGCTCCAATATCACATAAAGTAGTTTATTCCACCTTTAAAAGTATAATTAGCAAGCATGGTGGAAATTTCAGCTTCCGGAATCTTTCTTTTATTTGTAACAATATCTTTCATGTACTTAGCATAAGGATTCATTTTAAGCATATCAGTCAAACGCATACGCAAAAAGATAGGTCTAATGATTTCAGCAAAGCGCTCAAAATCCTCATCATCCTTTTTATTAGATGGTTTAGGAGGAAAAGGCATGGGTTTCTGAACCCATGGCTCTCTTTCTTTACCGTGCTTCCTAGAAACAAAGTCTCTCTTATCATAATGTTGATTCTTTGATTGCGGGTTATCAAGATCAACAGCAGGTTCAATCTCTACATCATTGTTATTACTAGGTTGAGCATCAACATGAACATCATCATTAATATTATCACTAGGTTCATGTTCATTACCAGATTGTGTTTCAGCATCAGAAATAGAAATATCATTGGGATTCTCAGGTGTGTCAACAACAGGTTCACTAGAAGCATACAAAGTCCTATCATTTTTATTTTTCTTCTTCTTAGAAGAACTAGGTGCATCAATATTAGTTCTCTGAGAATCTTGCTCAATTCTCTTAGGGTGGCCCTCAGGATACAAAGGTTCTTGAGTCATTTTACCCCCTCTAGTCACAACTCTAACAGCACTATCATTTTTCTTAATATCTAATTCATTGAGCAAATCATTCTGAGCTTTAAGTACTTGTTCTACTTGAGTGGTAACCATAGAAGCATGTTTACTAATAAGTTTAAGTTCACCTTTAACTCTAGACATATAATCACTCAAGTGTTCAATCATATAAGCATTACGTTTCAATTGTCTACCAACATAAGCACTGAAGTTTTCTTGTTAAACAATAAAATTATCAAACTCATCTAAGCATTGGCTAGCAGAATTATTACGAGGAATATCACCTTAATCAAATCTATAGAGAGAATTTACCTTTACTACCTGTGTTGGGTTATCAAGACCATGTATTTCTTCAATAGGTGGTAATTTCTTAACATCTTCAGCTTTAATACCTTTTTTCTTTCATAGATTTCTTTGCTTCTTGCATATCTTCAGGACTGAGAAATAGAATACCATTTTTCTTTGGAGTTGGCTTAGGAGTTGGTTCAGGAAGTCTCCAATCATTTTCATTACTCAACATATTATTCAATAGCAATTCAGCTTGATCAACAGTTCTTTCCCTGAAAACACAACCAACACAACTATCCAGGTGCTCTCTAGAAGCATCAGTTAGTCCATTATAAAAGATATCAAGTATTTCATTTTTCTTGAGAGGATGATCAGGCAAAGCATTAAGTAATCGGAGAAGCCTCCCCCAAGCTTGTGGGATTCTCTCTTCTTCAATTTGCAGAAAATTATATATTTCCTTTAAGGCAGCTTGTTTCTTATGAGCGGGGAAATATTTAGCAGAGAAGTAATAAATCATATCCTGGGGACTACGCACACAATCAGGATCAAGAGAATTAAACCATGTTTTAGCATCCCCCTTTAATGAGAGCGGAAATAACTTAAGGATATAATAGTAGCGAGCTTTCTCATCATTAGTGAATAGGGTGGCTTTATCATTTAATTTAGTAAGATGTGCCACAACAGTTTCAGATTCATAGCCATAGAAAGGATCAGATTCAACCAAAGTAATTATCTCAGGATCTACAAAGAAATCATAATCCTTATCAGAAATACAGATAAGTGAAGTAGCAAAAGCAGGGTCATATTTCATTCTAGCATTCAAAGAATTTTCTTTAAGCTTAGCTAATAACTTCTTAAGATCATATCTATCATTGCAAGCTAAAAAGTCTCTAGTAGTTACTTCATCCATAACATAACCCTCATGCACAACTGGCAATTCATATCTAGGGGTAGAATCTTCATCATCACTTTCATCAATATTATCAGTTTCAATAATTTCATTCTTTCTAAGCCTAGCAAGTTGTTCGTCAAGAAATTCACCTAGTGGCACAGTATTATCAAGCATAGAAGTAGTTTCATCATAACTATCATGCAAAGCAAAAGTGGCATCATCAATAACATGCGACATATCATAATGAATAGCAGGAGTAGGTGTCACAAGTTTACTCAAAATAGAAGGTGAATCAAGGGCAGGGCTAGATGGCAGTTCCTTACCTCCCATCATAATTGAGGGAAAAATCTTGGTTCTTTCATCTTTCAAGTTCTTCATAGTGATCAACACATATAAATCCCAAGTGACTCAAGGAATAGAGCTATGATCCCCGACAACGGCACCAAAAAATAGTCTTGATAACCCACAAGTATAGGGGATCGCAACAGTTTTCAAGGGTAGAGTATTCGACCCAAATTTATTGATTCGACACAAGGGGAGCCAAAGAATATTCTCAAGTATTAACAGTTGAGTTGTCAATTCAACCGCACCTGAAAGACTTAATATCTATAGCAAAGTATTTAGTAGCAAAGTAATATGGAAGTAATGGTAACGGTGGCAAAAGAAATAGTATTGGTTTTGTAGTGATTGTAATAGTGGCAATGGAAAAGTAACTAAGCAAAGATCAATATGTGAAAAGCTAGTAGACAATGGATCGGTGATGGATAATTATGTCGGATGCGATTCCTCATGCAACAGTTATAACATAGGGCGACACAGAACTAGCTCCAATTCATCAATGTAATGTAGGCATGTATTCCGAATATAGTCATACGTGCTTATGGAAAAGAACTTGCATGACATCTTTTGTCGTACCCTCCCGTGGCAGTGGGGTCCTATTGGAAACTAAGGGATATTAAGGCCTCCTTTTAATAGAGTACCGGACCAAAGCATTAACACTTAGTGAATACATGAACTCCTCAAACTATGGTCATCACCGGGAGTGGTCCCGATTATTGTCACTTCGGGGTTACCGGATCATAACACATAGTAGGTGACTATTGACTTGCAAGGTAGGATCAAGAACTCACATATATTCATGAAAACATTATAGGTTCAGATCTGAAATCATGGCACTCGGGCCCTAGTGACAAGCATTAATCATGGCAAAGTCATAGCAACATCAATCTCAGAACATAATGGATACTAGGGATCAAACCCTAACAAAACTAACTCGATTACACGATAAATCTCATCCAACCCATCACCGTCCAGCAAGCCTACGATGGAATTACTCACGCACGGCGGTGAGCATCATGAAATTAGTGATGGAGGAAGGTTGATGATGACGATGGCGACATATTCCCCTCTCCGGAGCCCCGAACGGACTCCAGATCAGCCCTCCCGAGAGAGATTAGGGCTTGGCGGCGGCTCCATATCGTAAAATGCGATGCATCCTTTTTTTTGATTTTTTTTCTCCCCGAATGTGAATATATAGAGTTGGAGTTGAGGTCGGTGGAACATCAGGGGGCCCACAAGGCAGGGGGCGCGCCCAGGGGGGTGGGCGCGCCCCCACCCTCGTGGACAGGGTGTGCGCCCCGTGACTTTGATTCTTTCGCCAATATTTTTGATATATTCCAAAAATATTCTACGAGAAGTTTCAGATCATTCCAAAAACTTTTATTTCTGCACAAAAATAAAACCATGGCAATTCTGCTGAAAACTACGTCAGTCTGGGTTAGTTCCATTCAAATCATGCAAGTTAGAGTCCAAAACAAGGTCAAAAGTGTGTGGAAAAGTAGATAGGATGGAGACGTATCAAAACCCTGCCTATCTGTTGAATCCTCTCTACTTACCTTCCAATCGTGCTATCTCCTTTTGGAATCTCCATCTTGATCAATATCTTGCTACCTATCCACTCTTATATTGTTTTGGATGTTATTTGCATTTGATATTGCTCTGGTATTTATAGTCTATCTTTTTCTATCGTTACAATGTAGGGAGTGACGAGGTTGGACGTCGACAAAACTAGGTTACTGAAGAAGGACTCAACAACGAAGGCATGCCTCCTTATTGATCATACTCATCCTACGTTTTACAAAATTGCTTTGTTTTTTTATTGTTACTATATGCATGCAACTTTCATTCTTGTAGCTAGCGAGTCGATTGACACATTACCTTGATCTGTTTGTCGCCTATTTACTTGACACCTGAGTAGAAGTATATAGTTCCAGTAGAGTATGAATGCTTAGCCATGCTAATCACCCTATAGGTGCTTTGTTGAATGACCTCTGATTCATCGACACTTGAAACTTAACGCTAAGTTGGCCAGTTGGACCTTGTTGACCTTCTCTATTCTCTTCTACTCTGGGTGAAACTTACCATCTGAATACTGGCGCGAGCGATAGCTGAATCAAGGATTAAAGGAGCGATTGGCTGCCCTTCACAAGTTGAAGGGGGCAATCAGTCGTCCATGCTACAGAAGGCCTAATAAGTCTTGGATTTTAAGATTGTGATAGCAGTACAACCACATGCTATATGGGCACTGACTTTATCTAGTAAGCTAGTCAACCTTAGGTGATGATGTCGCCATACCGCAAATGGGATAGCTGCCCTGCGGGGAGTATCCTCGGCACAGATGGGGCAACCAGTTTGAGGACGTACTCTCAGTTCCGTGCGCTAGACCCGGTGGACACCTCACATCTTTGTGGTATCTAGTCCAAAGACCTTGTCACAATCTCCCCGCCAGTATACCAAATGGTGTTCTATACCAGCGGCCACTGGTGGCATCAAGACGGGATTGCGTCGTGTGGGTAAAGTGTACAACCTCTACAGAGTGTACAAACATTCGAATAGCCATGTCCATGGTCATGGACGACAAATGAATCTTTCTTGACATACATTACCTGTCTTTCTTATTCCCTCTTTGCCCCTATTCTTGGAACCTATGAAGAGTGTGAGTTGATCGAGGATCCTCGATGAAAGTTATTCTGGACATAAAACATGTTTTCATCTAAAACTTCTTCTATCCAACTATGTTTTTTCAAACAAAATTAGCTTTATGCAAATGAGCCATACAACCTTCCTTTCAAGCTACATATAGCTATTAGGTCCTTCTCCGAAGGAGGCGTGTTTAGTACATAATGTACTCATGGCAATAATTTTGTTGAACAACTGAGTTCCACAAAGACAAAGGTGATGACTACGACTACTATGGCGACCCGTAGGAATGAGGTCATGTGGACTACATCGACTGCCTGTGGCTGAGATGGAGTTGCTATGCATTTTACTTTCCTTTGTTTTCTGATTGTAATAAATGTCATGAGACATTTCACTAGGTGTGTCTTGTGACAAATATACTACTTGTAATACTTTTACATATTGTGCAATGATACAATTTCTCTGTGTTGTCAACAATGATCCTGGGGTTGACAAATATACACAGGAGGGTTTGGTAGTTAATTCCGGGTTCTCACAGATCAAATGAATTGTGGGTTTATGATCAGATTATCGATTGAGAGTTTTTTCTAAATTTTATTATGCATGATTGTTATAGATTCGTATTTCTCTCCGATCTATCAGTTTGGTTTGGCCAACTAGATTGTTTTATCTTCAATGTGAGAGGTGCTTTGTAATGGGTTCAATCTTGCGGTGCTCTATATCCCAGAGACATAGTAGGGGACAAGACATGTATTTGTATTGTTGCCATTAAGGGTAAAACGATGTGGTTTATTCATATTGATTGGGTTTACTTTGTCTACATCATGTCATCTTGCTTAAGGCATTACTTCATTTTTCATGAACTTAATACCATAGATGCATGCTGGATAGCGGTCGATTGGTGGAGTAATAGTAGTAGATGCAGGCAGGAGTTTGGTCTACTTTTCTCAGACGTGATGCCTATATACATGATCATTGCCATGAATACTTCGTAACCATGCTTTTCTAGCAATTACCCAACAGTAATTTGTTGACCCACCATATGCTATGTGTTCGAGAGAGAAGCCTCTAGTGAAAACTATGGCCCTCGGGTCTATTTTAATTATATTATAAAAAATACTTTGTTGCAATTCATCTACTTTTATTTTACTTTGCAATTTATTCATCTACCTATACAAGATTTGAGCCTTGCAGCTAACGAGTTCAAGGGGACTGACAACCCTCTTGCCCACATTGGGTGCAAGTATTTGCTTTTGTGTGTCCATGTGCTGAAGACGGGAATTTGTGTGGTTCTTCTATTGGTTTGATAAACCTTGGTTCTCATTGAGGGAAATACTTATCTCTACTGTACTGCATCTCCCCTCCTCTTCGTGGAAAATCCCAACGCAACTCATAGGCAGCAGGAAGAATTTCTGGCGCCGTTGACGGGGAAACATCATCAAATTCTTATCAAGTAGCTTCACACAAACTATCATCTACTTTATCTATTTTTATTTTCCTTTTTATTTGCTTTTTATTTGCCTCTCTTTTTCATCTCCCCCACTTCTCATAAAAATCGAAAAACACAAACAATATTTTACTTTGTTTCTTTCCTAGTTTGCTTCCTTTGTCGCTATGTCTCAAGAAAACACTAAGTTGTGTGACTTTTAAAATACTAATAATAATGATTTATTAGTATTCCAATTGCTTCTCCCGCCACCAGTGCAGAGTCATATGATACTAATGCTGCATTGGTAAATAATTTTATGAAAGAACAATTTTCTAGAAATCCTAATGAGGATGCTGCTTCCCATCTTAATACTTTCGTTGAATTATGTGAGATGCAAAAGAAAAAAGATGTGGATAATGATATTATAAATTTGAAGTTATTTCCTTTCTCGCTAAGAGAACATGCTAAAACTTGGTTTCATCCTTGCCCTGTAATAGTATTGATTCATGGGATAATTGTAAGGATGCTTTTATTGCCAAGTAATTTCCTCTCGCTAAGATTATCTCTCTTAGAAATAAAATTATTAATTTTGAGCAACTTGAGCATGAACATGTTGCACAATCTTAGGAGAGAATGAAATTAATTATTAGAAATCGTCCCACTCATGGTTTAAGCTTATGGATGATTACTTTGTTTCTAGAAATCTTTCAGACTCTACTGCAGGTGGTACTTTTATGAAAATCACATTGGGATAATCTACAAAACTCCTTGATAATATAATGTCAACTTACTCTCAATGGCACACGAACGAGCTCCAACCAGTAAGAAGGTAAACTATGTCGTAGAAATTACTACTTTGAGTGATAAAATGTACGCTCTTATGAAAATGTTTGCTAGTAAAAATGATCAAGTTTATCCTAATGATGTGCCACCATCTACTTTGATTGAGAAAAATAATGATGCTATTGATGTGAATTTTGTCTTTAGAAATAACTTTAACAACAATGCTTATAGAGGTACTTACAATCCTAGACGGTACCCACAAATTTCTCTAATAATTATGGTAATTCCTATGGTAATAATAATAATAATAATACTAATAATAATAGGATACCTACTAATATTGAAAACTAAATTAAACAATTTAGTAGTTCTCAAAATATTTTCAATACTATGGTAGAACAAAAACTACATAAAGTTAGTGATATGGCTAGAAACATGGATAGAGTTGCTCATGATGTGGAAACTCTTAAACTAAAATTTTGCCACCTAACATGATATTAATGCATATATTAAGTCTATCTAAATATACATTAATTAAAGTAAAGAGGGAACGCTAGGTTGAGAGGTAAGAGAGAATTCCTAGAAAATGCTATTCCACCCGGTTTTTATCATAATCATGATTAAGATATCAAAATGGTTGGTGTCTCACCTATTGAATCCTTGTTTAGAAATATAAAAGTTGATGAATAGGGGACTCGAGACGAGTTAACTTTAGTTACAAGGCGTCACAATTGTTCCGAGGGTCATGATCTTAATGATGAAAATGATAAAAGAGAGTTTGGAGAGGTCAAGACTTTAAATAGTAATGTGCCCACTACTTTGGATTACAAGAACTCTAATTTTGATAGTTGTTTTTAATTGAATTTATTTTCTTGTTGCAATCCATGATAAATTCACCTAATTCCTATGAACAAAATAAAGATTTTACTAAACATATTGTAGAAGCTATTAAGAAACCATTGGGTAGAATAAATGAAGTGCTCATAATTTCTAATAGAAATTATGTTCTCGTGGATTTCATTGTTCTTGATATTGAATTCAATCCGTCTTGTCCTATAGTACTTGGTAGGCCTTCCCTACGAACCATAGGTGCTATTATTGATATGAAAGAAGGAAATATGAGGTTCTAATTTTCATTAAAGAAAGGGATGGAACACTCCCCTAGAAAGAGAATTAAACAACCATATGAATCTATTATGAGGGCCACCTATGGAATTAATGTGAAAGATGACAAAACTTGAAAGAATGCAGCCTAGCTAGGAGCATAAAACAATAGCGCTTCTTGGGAGGCAACCCAATAGTTATCTTAATTTTTTTCTTTTACTTTCTATTTTGGTGTGTTGACACAATTATCGCTACTGTTATGATTGTATTTTTATGTTTCAATTAGTGTTTGTGCCAAGTAAAGCCTTTGTGATGATTTGGTTGATGGTTGATTTGATTATGTGAAAAAACAGAAACTTTGCGCCCAGTACTGGAATTACTATAATTCACTGGACGTGATAAAATTCCGATTTTTTACGCATTATTGATATAAAAAAAATTCCACCTTGTGCTAATTTTTCAGAATTTTTGGAGTTACGGAAGTATAGTGGGTTTTCATATCATTACAGACTGTTATGTTTTAGAAAGATTCTATTTTCTATTGCATACTTTGCTTGTTTTAATGATGCTATGGATCATATTGGGGAGTATAAGTCATGGATAAGTTACAATACAATAGGTATTATGAAAAAAATAAAATGTGAATGGGTTCATAACAGTACCTAAAGTTTATGATTTGCTTATTATACTAACGGATCTCACGAGGTTTCTGTTGAGTTTTGTGTGCTGAAGTTTTCAAGTTTTGGGTGAGAACACAATGGATGAAGGAATAAGGAGTGGAAAGACCCTAAGCTTGGGTATGCCCAAGGCACCCAAAGGTAACATTCAAGGAAGACCCAAATGTCTAAGCTTGGGGATGCCCTGGATGGCATCCCCTCTTTAGTCTATGATCTATCGGTATATCACTTGGAGCTATATTTTTATTCATCACATGATATGAGTTTTGCTTGGAGCAGCTTGTGACGTATTAGTTTTTGCATTGTTTGCTTTTCAGTTTTCACAATCATTGTTTTATTCACACACACTGTGGGAGTCCTGGATTAGGGGGTCTCTGGACAGCCGGACTATCTCCATTGGCCGGACTGTTAGACTATGAAGATACAAGATTGAAGACTTCGTCTCGTGTCCGGATGGGACTCTACTTGGCATGGAAGGCAATCTAGGCAATACGGATATGTATATCTCCTCCCTTGTAACTGACCTTGTGTAACCCTAGCCTCTCCGGTGTCTATATAAACCGGAGGGTTTTAGTCCGTAGGACAACATACAATCATACCATAGGCTAGCTTCTAGGGTTTAGCCTCTCTGATCTCATGGTAGATCTACTCTTGTACTACCCATATCATCAATATTAATCAAGCAGGACGTAGGGTTTTACCTCCATCAAGAGGGCCTGAACCTGGGTAAAACATTGTGTCCCCTGCCTCCTGTTACCATCCGGCCTAGACGCACAGTTCGGGACCCCCTACCCAAGATCCACCGGTTTTGACACCGACATTGGTGCTTTCATTGAGAGTTCCTCTGTGTCGTCGCCGTTAGGTTTGATGGCTCCTACTATCATCGATAATGATGTGGTCCAGGGTGAGACTTTTCTCCCCGGACAGATCTTCGTGTTTGGCGGCTTTGCACCGCGGGCCAATTCGCTTGGCCATCTAGAGCAGATCGAAAGTTACGCCCCTGGCCACCAGGTCAGGTTTGGAAGCTTAAACTACACGGCCGATGTCCGTGGAGACTTGATCTTCGACGGATTCAAGCCTCTGCCTTGTGCGTCACGCGGTCACGATGAGTACGATTTAGCTCTACCATCGGATAGTGTTTAGGAGATCGCACCGGCAGCCACTCCGACCCTCAATTCCGAGCCTGTTGCACCTTCCGCGGACGGGTGGATGGACCCCGCCACGGAGGCCTTACCCTCAGCGGCGATTGAGCCGAACATCGACCTTACCTTGCACGAGAGCCGTGTTGATAAACTGCCGGATCCTTCTCCGGCCACGGACTCCGAACCGCCTGCGCCCGTTCCTATCGAATCTGATTGGGCACCGGTCATGGAGTTTACCTCCGCGGATATTTTTCAGCACTCGCCCTTTGGTGACATACTGAACTCGTTAAGGTCTCTCTCCTTATCAGGAGGATCCTGGCCAAACTATGTCCGGCAGGACTAGGATGCGGACGACAAAGAAATTCACGACCCACCCACCACCCACTTAGTAGCCACTGTCGATGACTTAACCGACATGCTCGACTTCGACTCCGAATACATCGACGGTATGGACGACGATGCGGGAGACGAAGAGGAACCACTGCCTACGGGGCACTGGACAGCCACCTCATCATACGATATATACATGGTGGACACACCCAAAGAAGGTAATGGCGGCGAGATAGCGGAGGATGACCCCTCCAAGAAGCAACCCAAGCGCCGACGTCAGCGGCGCCGTTCTATGTCCCGCCAAAGCAAAAGTGGTGATACCGGCACAGGAGATAATAACACTCCAGATAGTGCCGAAGACAACAACAATCCCCTCCAGCAACATTTAGAGCAGGAGGATGGAGGAGCCAGCCCTCCTGAGAGAGCGGCAGACGGAGAGGAGGAAGATGATAATTACATGCCCCCCTCCGAAGACGAGGCAAGCCTCGGCGATGATGAATTCGTCGTTCCAGAGGATCCCATCGAACAAAAGCGCTTCAAGCGCCGGCTTATGGCCACAGCAAATAGCTTGAAGGAAAAGCAGCAGCAGCTTCAAGCTGATCAAGATCTGCTAGCTGATAGATGGACTGAAGTCCTCGCGGCCGAGGAATATAAACTCGAGCGCCCCTCCAAGAGTTACCCAAAATACAGATTGCTACCCCGACTTGAGGAAGAAGCGTATGACACGGCTGATCGGCCACCTCGTGGCCGCGATAGAGAGGCATTCCAGCCAAAAACTCAGCCCGCACTCCGACGCCATTCAAATAAAAAGGCATGGGGAGATACGCCAAACCTACGAGACATATTGGAGGACAAAGAAAAGCATGCAAGATCGATCTACGGATCACGAGGGCGCACCACCATGCGAGACGATAAATGTCACGCTGGATACAGTAAAAGTAAATCCGGCCGGGCCGAACACAGCGGGCAAGACCCATTCGAGCTGCGTCGCGATATAGCCCAATACAGAGGCGCCGCACACCCTTTATGCTTCACAGACGAAGTAATGTATCATCAAATCCCAGAAGGTTTTAAACCTGTAATTATTGAATCATACGACGGCACTACAGATCCTGCGGTATGGATCGAGGATTTCCTCCTCCACATCCACATGGCCCGCGATGATGACTTACACGCCATCAAATACCACCCACTAAAGCTCAAAGGACCAGTGCGGCATTGGCTTAAAAGCTTGCCAGCAAATTCCATTAGCTGTTGGGAAGATCTGGAAGCCGCATTCCTCGACAACTTTCAGGGCACTTATGTGCGACCACCAGATGCCGATCACTTGAGCCACATAATTCAGCAGCCAGAAGAGTCGGCCAGACAATTCTGGACTCGGTTCCTTACAAAGAAAAATCAAATTGTCGATTGTCCGGATGCAGAGGCCTTAGTGGCTTTCAAACACAACATCCGGGATGAGTGGCTAGCCCGGCACTTTTGGTCAGGAAAAGCCGAAATCTATGGCAGCCCTCACGATGCTCATGACCCGTTTTTGTGCGGGAGAAGACGGCAGGCTGGCTCGAAGTAATAACATATCAAAGAACCATGGTACCTCGGATACCAAGGACAGCAATAGCAGGTCACGTCGCAACAAACATAAGTTCTGCATTAATAGCAATAGTACTGAGGATACGGCAGTCAATGCTGGATTCAAAGGCTCTAAACCCGGTCAGCGGAAGAAGCCATTCAAACAAAGTACGCCAGGCCCGTCCAGTTTGGACCGCATACTCGATCGCTCGTGTCAGATACACGGCACCCTCGACAAGCCAGCCAACCACACCAACAGGGACTGTTGGGTATTCAAGCAGGCCGGCAAGTTAATTGCCGAAAACAAAGACAAGGGACCACATAGCGATGACGAGGAGGAACCCGGCAGTCACACATCGGAGGACAGAAGAGGTTTCCCCCACAAGTGCGGACGGTGAACATGATATACGCAACCCACATCCCCAAGAGGGAGCGGAAGCATGCGCTTAGGGACGTATATGCGTTGGAGCCAGTCGCCCCAAAGTTCAACCCATGGTCCTCCTATCCGATCACTTTCGATCGCAGGGACCACCCCACTAGTATCCGTCATGTTGGATTCGCCGCACTGGTCCTAGACCCAATCATTGACGGATTTCACCTCACTCGAGTCCTTATGGATGGCGACAGCAGCCTGAACCTGCTTTATCAGGACACAGTGCACAAAATGGGTATAGACCCCTCAAGGATCAAACCCGCAAAAACAACCTTTAAAGGCGTCATTCCAGGTGTAGAGGCCCATTGCGCAGGCTCAATTACACTGGAAGTGGTCTTCGGATCCCCGGATAACTTCCGAAGCGAAGAGTTAACCTTCGATATAGTCCCGTTCCGCAGTGGTTATCATGCACTGCTCGGGCGAACCGCATTTGCTAGATTCAATGCGGTACCGCATTATGCATACCTCAAGCTCAAGATGCCAGGACCTCGTGGAGTTATTACAGTCAATGGAAACACAGAGCGCTCTCTTCGAACAGAGGAGCACACCGCGGCCCTCACAGCAGAAGCGCAAAGCAGTCTCTCAAGGCAATCAACCAGTTCGGTGTTTCAAAGCCCGGACACCTTCAAGCGCGCTCGGAGCAATCGGCAAATAGACCGCCTGGCGTGATCTGAGCTCGCGTAGCAATACGGCCCCCACCCCAGTCCCAGCCCAACAGCAAAACTCGTGCCACGCGTACATAATTACGCATTAAAAATACCATGGGCACAAGTGGGGAGGGAGGGCACAACTGTGGCACGCCCCAAGACACGGCTTAAACCGCACTAGGGGCTTCCCGTTTGGTTATTCTTCTCTTTTTCAGGACCTTAATCTCTGCAAACACTGTCCGGCAGCACTATTGCCGAACACATGATGCAGCAACCAAGGAGGCAGAAAGATGCATCACACCACGGAATGCCCAGGTGGATTACAGTAACAAGCGAAATATTTGATTTAATATCATTCCCCAGATTGCCCTTGGAAGGGACATAGTCCTATTCTTTGCTTATCGCACTATCTGCTTTAACGCAATTTTTTGAATAAACAATGCATAACATTACGACTATTATTGCATTCTTGTTTTTTATATATGTGTTCACTAATGACGCCTTGCAACCGTACATTTTGGTACGGCCAATACACCAGGGGCTTACGTACCCCATAATACGATGTGAAAAGTCCGAACACTTTCACAAGTGCGGCACCCCGAACTTATAGCATTATATGCATCGGCTCCGAATCATGTCTTTGGTCAAATGTTAGGTTTGCCCGGGACCTATGTTTTGGTACCTTACGTTCCGCTCTATCGGCTAAGGTAGCGCTAGGAGAACTACTGCGATTGTGCCCCGGTTCTGCTGGGTTCAGCACCTCAGTACAGAAAGCTAAAACTGACTGTCATGATAAGGCGAGAGACTGGTCGTTGTTCGGTGAGGTTTTCGAGTCCCTAAAGACTTATGCCGCTTAGGGCGAGGGGCCGGCCCTGTCCGGCTTAAAGGCGTGTATCGCGCGCCGAATTCGGCCTTCCGAATATCAGGGGCTTCGCCGAAATTTAAAATTATAGAATTCTATGGCTAAGTGAGAGTGATAAAGCATTATTAGTCCGGTTGCCTTGTTCGCTGTGCTGAGCACCTCCCTAGAAGGACCCAAAAATGGGAACAAGAGTGCTCAGGTTTATCCCGAACACCCCAGCACTCGTGGCGTGGGGGTAGAAGCCGAGGACTAGCCATCTCTCAGAGTGGATAAACAACCAAACAGAAGGTAATATTTTAAGTTCAAACAAGCATTGCATAGCGCATATGAAACAAGTTTTCATAAATACAGGATCAAACGAGCAAGTCTAACTCAAATATTACATCTTTTGAACACTCGTCTGCTATAAGACGGGCACTCGGCAGAACACCCTCGTAGTACATCTCAGGGTGGCGGTGCTCCTTGCCCTCCAACGGCCCTTCCTTGATCAGCTTCACGGCGTCTAGCTTGACCCACTGCAATTTCACACGAGCAAAAGCCCGGCGTGCACCTTCAATGCAGACGGATCGCTTGACGACTTCCAGCCGCGGGCAGGCATCCACAAGCCGCCTCACCAGGCTGAAGAAGCTGTTCGGAAGGGCGTTGCCAGGCCACAGCCGGACTATAAAGCCCTTCATGGCCTGTTCGGACGCCTTATGTAGCTCGACCATTTGCTTCAGTTGGTCGCTCATTGGCACCGGGTGTTCGGCCTCAGTATACTGAGACCAGAACAACTTTTCCGTTGAGCTTCTGTCCTCGGCCTGGTAAAATTGTGCGGCATCGGACACGCTGTGGGTCAAATCTGCGAATGCTCCTGGAGAGCTCCGGATTCGAGTGAGTAATGGGTAATTTACTTTTACATGCTTGCTTTGCATATAGAAAGCCTTACCCGCCGCTATCTTCTTCATTGCGTCGATCTCCTGGAGGGCCTTTTGGGCTTCGGCCTTGGCACTTTTTGCGCTCTCGAGGGCCGCGGCAAGCTCAGACTCTCGCGTCTTCGAGTCAAGCTCCAACGCCTTGTGCTTTGCCACGAGAGCCTGGAGCTCTTGCGGCACCTCGCCCACCCGAGCCTCGTGCTTCTCTCGCTCGGTGCGCTCCTTGGCCGCTTTATCTTCGGCCTCGGACAGCGCTTGCTTCAGGGTCACCACTTCGGTCGTGCCCCCTGGCAAATTCATAATAATCCTGTCATTTTGCAATCACATTCTTTTTATACATAACCACAGACTAGGTACTACTTACCTTTTTCTCCTCGAGCTGCCTCTTGGTAAGGTCGAGCTCGTCCTGGGACCCTTTAAGGTCCTGCTTCAGTACGGCGACCTCCGCAGTCAGTGCGGCGGACGCAAGCAGCGAAGCCTGCATATGCATATTGACATACTCATATTAGAATCCTGTGATATTGTTTGATCCTCTGTTCGGCTTTTCTTTCCGAACACCGAACAGAGCATCAGGGGCTACTGTCTATGCGGTAATATTTTTCCTATAATTTAAACACTTACCTCAAAGCCTGTTAGAAGGCTGGCACATGCTTCAGTCAATCTGCTCTTAGCGGACTGAACCTTCTGGATCACCACACTCATAATAGTGCGGTGCTCCTCATCGATGGAAGCGCCGCGAAGCGCTTCGAGCAGATTGTCCGACGCCTCTGGATGGACAGAGGTCTCCGGTGTAGGCGTCTTGCCCCTTGTAGAAGGGGGCCGCCTGCCCGAGTCCGGAACCACTGGAGGTTCCGGCGCGGTGTCCGGCTGAGGGCCGAACTCGGGGCCCTCAGGGGCCTTGTCCCCTCCGCTCCCAGAGTCCGGGAGGCTGCTTTGAGGCGCCTCCAGGAGTGTCTCCCCTCGACCCGGTGCCTCATGAGACAGCACCTCGGCGTCGTCCGCAGGATGAGGGGAGGTGGCGGTCGGAACTGGATCGCTATCCATATCCGACGAGCCCAGGGAGACGTCCGATGATACATCGATACGGGCTCGGGGCGGCCTGCATGATCATATTTCGGCGTTAGGTGAAGTAGTGCGACAAAGGAATGCTATGAGTGACTCTGGTGTCCGAATACTTATGATTTCCCCAGGGGCTTGGCCTTGGGTAGCCACTCGTCTTCGCCGTCGGCGGCGGTGGTGGAACTGTCCGGAAGGAGAGTCCTTCCCTTCTTGGACCCTTCGGCCTCCCCAGTTGGGGCGGCCTTCCTCTTCTTGTCTCCCCTGTCTGGAGGGGGAACATCTTCTTTTGCCTCCTTGTCTTCGGGGGAGGAGTGTGCCGTAGAGTCATCGGACGATGAGTCTGATGACGTCTGGCGCCGGGAACTCTTCCGGGTTCCCTTGGCCTTCTTGGTCTTCTCCGGCACCGTATAAGGAGCCGGGGTCAGCATCTTCGTCAAAAGAGCGTTTGCTGGGCCTTCGGGCAAAGGAGCCGGATAGTCGATCTGTCCGACTGTCTCCTGCCAGTCCTGTCAAAGGTACGGGAGTTTAGATATGAAAAACAAGTATCCTGTAAGAGGTAAAGCAGCTTACCGAACTGGCTTGGGGCTTCACGCTGAATCCGCGATCCTCAGTAGTGGGAGGGGGGACCTCGACGCTCTTGAACAGCACCCTCCAGGCATCTTCGTGGGTTGTGTCGAAGAGCACGTTCAGAGTTCGGTGCTGCGCCGGGTCGAACTCCCACAAGTTGAAGGCCCGTTGTTGGCACGGGAGGATCCGGCGTATGAGCATGACCTGGACTACATTGACGAGTTTGAGCTTCTTGTTGACCATGTTTTGAATACATGTTTGGAGTCCAGTCAGCTCTCCTGAACTACCCCAGGATAGGCCCTTCTCTTGCCAGGAGGTGAGCCGTGTGGGGAAGCCAGATCGGAATTCGGGGGGCGCTGCCCATGAAGGGTCACGCGGCTCGGTGATGTAGAACCACCCCAATTGCCATCCCTTTATTGTCTCCATGAAGGAGCCCTCGAGCCATGTGATGTTGGGCATCTTGCCCACCATGGCGCCTCCGCACTCCGCCTGGCGGCCGCTCACTACCTTCGGCTTGATGTTGAAGGTCTTTAGCCGTAAGCCGAAGTGGGGCCTGATACGGAGGAAAGCCTCGCACACGACGATAAACGACGAGATGTTGAGGATGAAGTTCGGGGCCAGATCGTGGAAATCCAGGCCATAGTAGAACATGAGCCCCCGGACAAATGGGTGAAGAGGAAATCCAAGTCCGCGGAGGAAACGGGTGAGGAACACCACCCTCTCATGGGGCCTGGGGGTGGGAATGAGCTGCCCCTCCTCTAGGAGCCGGTGCGCAATGCCCTCGGGCAAGTATCCGGCTCTCCACAGCTTCTTGACGTGTCCCTCCGTGACGGAGGAGACCATCCACCTGCCTCCCGCTCCGGACATGGTTGGAGAAGGTCGAGGTGGGAAATGCGAACTTGGGCGCTCGAGCTCGAGTATGCGAAGGTGGATGAGCAAAGGAGGAAGAAGGCGTGGATGGAAAAGTAAATCCTTATCCCTTTATATGGAAGGATGAAACTATGCGTCCCCACTAGCCTCGTAAAACTCGCTCGTCCCCCAAGCGCCGTAATCGATGGCGCGGTTGGGTTACCGACACCCGTATTGATGAGAATCCCGTGATAAGGGGACACGATCTCTGTTTTGATAAGACGTGTCAAAAAACTGCCTCGCGTTATGTGCGGGGCTAGTTGAAGGAAATGGTTCGAATAATCACCGGGCCGTGACGTAATGTCAGCAAATTGGATTTGTGGAAATATTGTTCTCTCTATGGTGGTATGTGGAACTTATTTTGCAGGGTCGGACACTATCCTTATATTCAAAATTCTTCCGTGGTGTATTCAGAGGAGGAACCCGCCTTGCAATGCCGAAGACAATACTGCGCGTCAGACTCATCGTCATTGAAAGCATGGTTCCGGGGCTACTGTGGGAGTCCTGGATTAGGGGGTCTCCGGACAGCCGGACTATCTCCATTGGCCGGACTGTTAGACTATGAAGATACAAGATTGAAGACTTTGTCTCGTGTCCGGATGGGACTCTACTTGGCGTGGAAGGCAAGCTAGGCAATACGGATATGTATATCTCCTCCCTTGTAACCGACCTTGTGTAACCCTAGCCTCTCCGGTGTCTATATAAACCAGAGGGTTTTAGTCCATAGGACAACATACAATCATACCATAGGCTAGCTTCTAGGGTTTAGCCTCGCTAATCTCGTGGTAGATCTACTCTTGTACTACCCATATCATCAATATTAATCAAGCAGGACGTAGGGTTTTACCTCCATCAAGAGGGCCCGAACCTGGGTAAAACATTGTGTCCCCCGCCTCCTGTTACCATCCGGCCTAGAGGCGCAACGCGGGACCCCCTACCCGAGATCCGCCAGTTTTGACACCGACACACACCTTTTGAAAGGGACACACATTTATTCGTGATTTGTTAGAATATTCTATTTGCTTCACTTATATATTTTGAGCTGGGTAGTTACACTAGTGCTTCACTTATATCTTTTGAAGCATGATGGTGGTTATATTTTAAAGAAATAGTTGCACTCTCATGATTCACTTAGATCTTTTTGAGATTCTAAGAAATAGTAATGGGAAATTGCACGGGTTGTAAGACTAGTCCATATAGGACAGGTATTCAAATGGGATATAATAAAAAACTTTCATGTAGATCACTAAATATGATAAGTTTAATCACTTGCAATGATTTTGCGATATGAGGATGGTAATATGTGGGGGTACAAGTGTATGATTGTGGTTTAGTAAAAATATTGATGTTAAGGTTTGTGATTCCTGAAGCATGCACGTATAGTCTCTAGTTTTGTGATGAAGTTGGACCTTATTTATTATTGAGTGTCTATCTTATGAGTGGCGGTCGGGGATGAGCGATGGTATTTTCCTACTAATCTATTCCCCTAGGGGCATGCGGGTAGTACTTTGCTTCGAGGGCTAATAGGATTTCACAATAAGTATGTGAGTTCTTTATGACTAATGTGAGTCCATGGATTATACGCACTCTTACCTTTCCGCAATTTGGAAGCCTCTTCGGTACCGTGCATTGCCCTTTCTTACCTCGCGAATTGATGTAAACTTTCACCAATGCATCCAAACCCCATGATATGATACACTGTATCACACATAAGCCTCCTTATATCTTCCTCAAAATAGCCACCATACCTACCTATTATGGCATTTCCATGGCCATTCCGAGATGTATTGCCATCCAACTTTCACTTCCGTTTTTATGACATACACATTAATTGTCACATTGCTTTTCATGATCACATACCTGACATAGTATTTGTGGCTTAGCCATGGTCATTATCATACATGTTACGCTACATCATTGCACGTCCTGGTACACTGCCAGAGGCATTCATGTATATCATATTGTTCTAATTATCGAGCTGTAAGTAAATAAAAGTGTGACGATCATCATTATTAGAGCATTGTCCCAGTGAGGAAAGGATGATGGAGACTATGATTCCCCCAAAAGTCAGGATGAGAATCCAGACGAAAAAAGAGGCCAAAAAGAGCCCAACCAAAAAATGAGAGAAAAAGAGAGAAGGGGCAATGTTACTATCCTTTTCCACACTTGTGCTTCAGAGTAGCACCATGTTTTTCATATAGAGAGTCTCATGAGTTTTCACTTTCATGTACTGGTGAGATTTTAACGATATAAAACATGGCTTGTTTATTCCGATGATGGGGTTCCTCAAATGCCCGAGGTCTTCATGAGCAAGCAAGTTGGATGCACACCCACTTAGTTTCCGTTGAGTGATACATCTCCATCGTATCTATAATATTTGATTATTTCATGCCAATATTCTACCACTTTCCCATACTTTTGGCAACATTTTATATTATTTTTAGGACTAACATATTGATCTAATCCCCAGTGTCGGTTCCTGTTTGTTGCATGATTTTTGTTTCACAGAATATCGATATCAAATGAATTCCAAACACGATAAAAATTTATGGAGACTTATTTTAGAATGTATGTTACTTTTGGAAAAAATAATCAACGCAAGATGATGCTTGAGGGGGCCACAAGCTCAGATGGCACGCCCCCTACCCAGGGCATGCTTGGAAGGCTTGTGGCGCCCCTGTAAGGCCGTTGGTGCCCTTTCTTTTGCCGCAAGGAATATAATATCCGGAAGAAAATCCCCTCAAAGTTTCAGCCCAATCGGAGCTACGAATCTCCAGGAATTGAAGAAACGGTGGAGGCCCAGAAAACAGGAACGCGAAACAGAAGAGAACATAGAGAGAGATCCAATCTCGGAGGGGATCCTGCCCTCCAGGAGCCATGGAGACCATGTGTCGGCATCCTAGGAACGGGGGTCCCGAAACTTGCCTGCCTACGGCCCACGGCATGGCTCCACCAGTGGCCCTATACGGCCCATCTTCACTAGCAAACACTCAAGACCCTCGCAAGGGGCCAAGCCTCGCGAGGCGGACGACGCAAGACCTCCTCGGGGGCGGCCACACCAGGCTAGTCGTGAGGGGTGGAGAGATCAAGGCAAGGGGCACCTCGCGAGGTCCGCATCACGCAAGACATGACGACCAAGGCCAGGCGGGCACCAGGCAGTCGCCAGCGCATGCAGTGTCCACATTTCCTCTTTGGTGCTAAAGAAACAAGCATAGGCACGGAGTCCCGAGGCATCAAGGAAAGGTTTCCATATTGGTGCAACAAGACCAAGACCAGTAGGATGGCAGGACGGAGGTCACGGTGGAGCCCAGGACGGCATCACCACCAGAGCCTTTGGCAGGCGAAGACCATCTTTTGTCAGGATAGCTTGTACTATCTGTCCCCCTTCAAACTGGCCGTTGTGGGATCCCTTCCCGCCTAATATTTGGGAAGAGGACCCGGGCCTCTATAAATAGGACTAGCCACCAGCGTAGGGAGGCATCGGATCGGCTCATTAAGAGACGAAGATATCTCATCTTGGACTGGATCCATTCCACCAAGGCCACCAGACAAGCTCACCAAGAAAAAGAAGACCTCTCCTCAGGAGGCTGTTCTTCCCTTGTAACTGTTCATCCTCAGCCCAAGAGGCAATCCACCACACCACACTGGAGTAGGGTATTACACCACATCGATGGCCGGAACCAGTATAAATCTTGTGTCCCTTGTTCTGCGGGTTCGACCCGCTAAGACTTGAGATTGCGGTGAGGAGGAGAGCTAGAGGGGGAGAGATCTTCGTGCGCACCCCAGTGTTCGAACCTCAAGGGTTTTGCCGGAAACCAAAATTTGACATTTGGTGCGTCAGGTAGGGGTGCACTGAAGCTTTCCTTCCGCTGATCCGCATCCCATTGTTCCACCACATCCATGTCGGACGCGCGCCGGGCCGCCCTCGCCGCTCGTGTCGCTCAGACGGCCCCTGTCGGAGGGCCTCCCCGTTGTTCTCTATCTCTTGTTGCCAATGCCGCTACCGGCCCGGCGGCAAACGAGTAGCAAGCGTCCTCACTGCACCCCCGTCGTGCGGTGGGACGGCCGCGCCGCCACCCCATCGCTGACTCCAGCCGGCTCATCGTCTCACGCTCGCTGCGCACCCATAGACGCGCAGGTTGCGCTGCTCATGGCACACGAGCTCCTGCCCTACCGCCCGGTCGACGCCTCTGTGAGGACTGGTTGGACTATATCGCCGAGCTCGTCAGCGCCGCTGGAGGCTCTCCTGCACCATCCCTCTCGCTGCCTCGCCCACCTCCTGCTGCGGGCGATGTAGCTCACGGAGCACCTCCGCCTCCTCCTCATCAAGACGGCGCCCTCACGCCAAGACGAGCAGCTCAATGAGCGCCACCGCCTCCTCCGCGTCAAGACGGCGTCCTCGCCCCAAGACGTATGGTCCCGCAGTGTGATCCACCGTGCCGTGTGCCCGCCCACGAAGAAGGAAGCTGCCAAGAGGTTCCCCGGGCACAAGAAAATGCTCTAGCACTCCCGGTGCCGCGACAAGACCTCGTGCCGCCTGTGGCGGCGGTGCGCAGACATCAAGGGCAGGCTCCACCCCTGCAAAGGGCCCCGGTGGCCACCGCAGGCTGCCGCGCTCGTTTCCGAGCTGCGTAGTGTCATCTGGCCAGGCAAGTTCAAGCCGGACCTTCCTCATCGCTACGGTGGCACCCCCGATCCCGCGGAGTTCCTGCAGCTCTATGAGCTGAGCATCGAGGCGGCCAACGGCGATGAAAAAGTCATGGCGAACTGCTTTCCCATGGCTCTCAAGGATGGCGCTCGCTCGTGGCTCCTGAACCTGCCTCCAGGCTCAATCTCCTACTGGGGTGAGATGCGCGACCGCTTCGTCGCCAACTTCCAGGGAACACGTGACCGACCTCCAGCCGCGGGTGACCTGCGCCGCATCAAGCAATAGCCGGGAGAGACCCTGCAGAAGTACATCCACTGCTTCAACAGTGCGCGTCTCAAGATCCCCAAGGTGACGGGCGATGCCATCATCTCAGCATTTTCCGATGGCGTCCGCGACATCAAGATGATGGAGGAGCTCGCCATCCATGAGGAGCTATGCATGACTTTGGAGCTGTTCAACATAGCAACCAAGTGTGCAAGAGCAGAGGAGGGGCGGCTCTCCCTCCTCGAGCTCCCTGCTGCAGATCCAGAGGAGAAGAAGGCCAAGGTCAAGGACGTGAAGCGCAAGGGAGTGGCCGTACTTGCAGAAGAGCCAGACACAAAGCGCGGCCGGGACCTTCCCGAGTCGTCCAAGGGCAGCCGTACGTTCTGTGCCTTCCACAACATGCGCAACCACAACACCAATGATTGTCAAGAGCTCAAAGCCACTCGAGATGGACGCTTCGGTCGATGCCCCAAGCGCAACGACCGGGGCTATAGTCGAGGAAGTGGACGAGGTGGAGGACGTTGGGACAATCGCGGGCCCCACCAGGAGTGGTGCGACCAGCCTCGCGAAGACCGCTGGCAGGACCAGCCTCGTGAGGGCGCCTGGAGGGACCAGCCTCGCGAGGACCGTCCTCAGGGCAATCCTGGTCTCCCTCCGCTGCCGCCACCACCAAGGAGGAACGGCGACCACCAACAGGACGAAGGGGCTGGGGGCTTCCAGTAACCGCGCGCCATCACTTGCATCTTTGGTGGCGCTTAGGCCCTGGCTTCCCAGTGCATCTTCAAGCAGTTCTCTCGCGAGGTGAATGTGGCCCTCCCCAAGCTCGAGGCCACGCACCGGCTCAGATAGTCCAAGTACGCCATCACCTTCAGCTCGGCGGATCAGCTCAAATACGTGGCGACCGCCGGCGTCCTCCTGATGCTCTGTTCACCCCTCATCAGCAATGTCCAAGTCACCAAGACCCTCATCGAGGGCGGCGCAGGGCTCAGTGTCCTGTCCATCGAGATGTTCGACAACCTTCAAGTGACATACGATCAACTTCAGCCCACCAAGCCTTTCTCAGGAGTGACTGGCGGCTCCACCACCCCGATAGGGCAAGTTCGTCTCCCTATCACCTTCGGTCAGCGCAACAACTACCACACTGAGCTCGTTGACTTCGATGTCGCCCACATCCGTCTGCCGTACAATGCCATCCTCAGGTACCTAGCGTTAGCCAAATTCGTGGTGGTCAGCCACCATGGCTACAACGTCCTCAAGATGCCGGGGAGCAGCGGAATTATCACAATCCCCTGCGAAGAAAGAGACGCAGTGTGCTCCCTCGAGCGCGCGTTCCAAGCTACAGCAATCGAAGACCCCAACAGCGCGGGTGTGCAGTACCCTCCTGAGAAGAAGAAGTAGCTACTCCGCACTGGGCCTCAGGGGAGCGGCGCCTCTAGCGGCGCCACCTCAGGATCGGCGCCCACGCCTGGGGCGCCCCCTCCCTCGCATAGGAAGGCGCGCCCGGCGCCCTCCTCGGGCAGGGCTCAAGGGCTCTCTTTTGGAGGGCCTCAAACCTGGCCAACATCACGAGGGAGGTGATCGGGCACCACATGGAGGCATGCTTCGCGGCACGTTTCTCTCAAGAGGGCACCGGGCAAGGAGCGCCCGACGCTTAGAGTTCATCGTCAAGACCACTCATGAGCTTCAGGAAGCAAGGGAAATACGTGGCGACTGTCGCCCACCTGGTGTAGCTCCCTACCCGGGCGAGGGTGGTGAGCTACGCATCTGCATCGACATCCCAGGGCTCAACAAGGCCGCATCTCAGGAGTGCTTCTGGCCTTCGCGTGCTGGTCGGTGTGAGGGTCCACTTCACAGCTACGTGCACATGCTGTTCGGCCTACCAAGCATGGCAGCCGCCTTCCAGCGCAATCTACAGAGCATCCTGATAACCCAGGAAGCCGTGCATCATGCGGTCCTGGCGGAGATGGAGACGGTCCTCAGGAGGCCCCCTGAGCCCCCAGAGCCTCCCGAGGCTCAGGGTCTCGACGGCTCATGAGGAGTGGCTTCTTCAGCACACTCCTTCAGCTACCCCAATGCTCCTTCGACAACAAAACCATGTGACATTTTCCAAGTTCATTCAGCTGGGAGCGCCCCTCGGGCTGCATTATTCCTAGGTCTCACGGGCCTGTCCCTGCGGCATGTATCCTCTTGCATCTTTAGCTTACCCCGCTCGGGGCGCCCATCGGGTAGCGTCATCCCCAGGCCGCTCGGGTCTGACCCAGTGGCATGTATCATTCCTGCATTTACCTAAGCTAGTTTGCTTTCCATGCATAAGCTATATATCTTCACTACCTGCTTGATTGCCTCCCACCACGGGAGCCGCGTGCCGATCGTCTTTCTTCAGGATCCTTCGCGTAAGAAGGCTAGGCATGGCATTTGTGCTCGGGTCCGTCCCTGCAGCATCGACAATTCCAACGGCTGAGCTCTGTCTAGTGGGCCGGCCCCGTTCACGTCACCTCCTGGGTCGTTGGTGCCTGGCCTTCTCGTGTGACAACCTTAGGAGATTTGATCGGCGCAGGTTGTCTAACCATCTCGCAGGACCACTGCAGTCAACAAGAACCAAGACCAGGCGCAACCCGCCTTGAGGTAGGGCCTCATGAGTCCCGTGCTGGCTCACGAGTGCCCAGACACACCTCGTCTAGCCGTGCCGTGCAAGCCACGTGTCAGGGCGGGGCTGTACACGCCCCATGGGCTCCACTCAGAGGGACCCCTCACCCATGCACCACTGGAAGCACCATGCTCCGCGCTGGCAGTCGACACTGCTGAGGAGCGGCTATGCCCGTGCAATTGCGGAAGCGTTATGTTCCACGCTGTTGGCAAACAACTGAGGGCGGCCTCACGGACGTATCAACCTCAGGGAGCCTCCGAGCTCAGTGTATGGCCTCATCGCAACACCTCCCCTCGGGAGAGTCGCGCGAGGGGGCTGGGCATGGGAGCTGAGCTTGGGTCACGCCCGAGCTTATGCCACCCTGCCAGGTCCCTCGGACCTGGTCGTCGCGCGCCCTCCCAAGCGGAGCCAAGATATGAAGGTCGTTTGCGCGTCAAGGGGGACTCCTGAGCATTGCGACTCAGGAGCCTAACTGGCCACGTAGCCCCTCACTCCTTGGTCTGTCCTGGTGATCCGGATAGCCCAATGGTGGCTGAGGTATGCGCGGGGTCGGGCCCTGCCGACATAGAACACTAGGCCTACTCCCGCATCTCCTTTCTATAAGCTGTTTATGCGTCAAGGGGGACTCCTGAGCATCGCGACTCAGGAGCCTAACCGGCCACGTAGCCCCTCATTCCTTGGTCCGTCCTGGTGACCCGGATGGCCCAATGGCGGCTGAGGTATGCGCGGGGTCGGGCCCTGCCGACGTAGAACGTAAAGCAAATGGGAAGGAAATCGCAAAATTTCAAACCAAATATTACAAGACATATTGTTCTTCCGAATAACAAATGCAAGTTTAAACGCCTCCACGACGCATGGTGCATATCGCAGGAGCTAAACAGGAAAGGAGCCGCCAGCAGGTCACCTCGTCATCCCCGGACGCCGCCGTCGCCCGCAAGGGAGGCTTCTACCATAGCAATGTTGCCCTCACCTGCACCGCTGGTCAGAGTTGCAGGATCAGCAGCACCGCTAGTTGAGGGCGCGAGATCGAAGGCGCAGAACCTCTTCAGGTGGGCCTCCACCTGCCCCTTCACGATTTCGGTAGCAGTCGTGCAATGCTCGACTTCCATAGGCTCCAGCAGCTTGTCGAGGTGGGCGGCAGGATCGCGAAGATGGAGGTGACTAAAGACGCGCGTCAAAGCGGCTGAGGAAAGGATGCGGGCTTGTGCCTCTGCCAAGGGGCTGATACCACTCACGACTTCCTCAAGCGCCCTGACCAGATAAGGAAGCAGCTGGTTGGGGCCCTCGTCATTGGTGGCCAGCGGCTCCTCCAAGCCCTTCTCGTAGAGTGACCGCAACACCGCGCGAGACCTCTCCTCGAGGATCTTGAAGGCCATGCGGTCTTTGGCCAGGACCCGTGCCTTGGCCTCCATCTCGGCATTTTCTAACTGCACCTTCTACTCCAGCTTCTCCAACCGACTTTGGTCCGTAGTCTGCGCCTCCGCCAACTGCCTTAGCTCGGTGTCGCGACCCCTGACGGCGTCTTTTTGGGCCTTCATCTTCTCCTCCTCCACCCTGCGGCCCTGAGCTTCGTCCGCACGCTCACTGCGCATGGTCTTTAGTTCGGCCTCCAGCAGCTGGTAGCGACCTTGGGCAGCTCTGGCATACTTCAGCGCCGCCTCACGGGCAGCCGTAGCTTGGGTGACGGCCTGCTTGCCCTTCTCGGAGTCCATAGTAGCCTGGCTCAGCACCGCCCGGACGACCACGTCGGAATGGAGCCAGCCAGAGATCAGCTCCAGGCGCCCGGCCACCAGGCACAGTCCCGCAGCAAGGTCAATGCAAAAAGAGCACGCTCCAGGACGTCGGGGGAGGCGGAAGGATTCAAGGTCAATAGAGCGGCAAAGGAAGGAAGAAGCGACATCGTCACGATGGCTTGGAGGCTGAGGGCTCCTGAGCTTTCGGGACCTCAGTTGCTGAGCCGGACGCTGGCGTCTTTGGTGCCAGTGGGGCCATGGGGGCACCCTCCTCCTAAGGATGCTCCCCCAAGTTTCATGAGGACGATCGGGCCGGGGAAGCACGAGTACTGCCACCGTCCTTCCTTGCGGAGGAGGGAGCGGCCACCGCGGGTAACTTGCTCCCGGGCAGTACCACCGTGTCCTCCTTCCTCCTCTTCGCCGCTGGCGTCAGCCTAGTCAAGCAATGGAAGGCGTCAAGAATCAGCAGTAGAAGCAGGAACAAGGCAAGACAAGAATACTTACTGGTCCACCGCGGTGTAGTCCCTCTGCTTCCTGAGTTTGAATCTTGAAAGCCTCCCAGCCAGAGGCATGGGTGCAAGGGCTCTAGGCGCAGAAGAGGGGGCAGGAGGCAAGTTGGCAGCAGCTTCAGGCAGTGGCAGAACAGGGGCGTCATCTCGGAAGACCACCGCCGACCTTTCTCTCGTCGGAATCTTGACCGACGACTTCCTCCGAGGACTAACCTTGGACCTCGAGGAGCCCCCTGCAGTACGCAGCTCCTCCCCTTCCAGGAGGACATTGGCCTTGTCATCATCATCAGGCAGGGTGTGGAGGATGTCGGCCTTGCGTAAGGGGGAGGTCTCCCCCGCCCCTTCGCGGGTCGCCTCCGAGTCACGCTCCTCCTCTCCCTCTTCTTTCTCCTCACCCTCCTCACGAGACTCGCCGGAAGACACGACCACCGGAGTTGTCGCCACTAGGATATCTGTGGGCATAGGCGGCATGAGCCCACGCTCGTTGAAGGCAAGCAGAGAGGCGACAACCTCCTTCCCATCCGGGCGGCGGTACAAGGGAACAAGGCCATCAGGCGGGTACCCTTGGTCATCCCTGACCAAGGAACGAAGAGACAAGCGCAATTCCTCATCGGAAAGGGGCTCCGGGCTCAGGCAGAGGTCGTCCCCTTCGTCTCAAAGCTTATACAGTGGGCGCGGGCATGACTAGAGGGGAGCCACTCGTTGCGCCGTGAATTCTTGGGAAATCATGGCCCTGTCAACTTTGCCGTCCTCGAATCACCAAGCTTCAGGTCGGCGGTCATCCTCTCCAGCACCCGCGTCACCCGTGGGTCGGTGAGCTTCGTGCGAAGCCATCCCTCATGGGACGCAAGCGTCTCTGACGGCAGCACCAGCCGGGGGTGGACGCGCTTGGCATCCATCAGGACCCACTTGCTCCTGATGCCCTCGGCCTTCTTCCCGGCCTTCGAGATGGCATTAGTCTTGTTGGCCGCGACGAAGCCAACGCACCCCGAGAAGGGGCCCTTCTTAAGGTGGAGAAAGAAGAAGTGGTGCAGCAGTGCCACAGATGGCATCACTCTGACGTCGCCTCGCAGTAGAAGGTGAAAATCGATAGAAGAAGGACTGAGTTGGGATGAAGATGGAGGGTGTGGATCTTATAGTGACTAAGGACAGAGTAGAAGAAGTCGGAGAAGGGGGGAACCAACCCGGCAACGATGCTACTCATGAAGAAGGGGTAGAAGGTGCTGCCAGAGTCCTCAGGCTCGGCGGAGCCGACCAGGAGCACAGTCTTCCTCTTCTTGTCACCCTCCGCCATCATCAAGCGCACGGCGGCCAGGTGTAGGACCTTGAAGTAGATGTGTCTAGAGGGGGGTGATTAGACACTTAATTCTAAAGTTGCTAGTTTTTAAGCTTTTTCAGTTTGAGTGGAGTTTGGGCACAATTTAACATACACAATACATATCAAGCAAGCGTGCAAATAGTATATAGGCAGCGGAAAGTAAAGCATGTAACTTGCAAGAATGTAAAGGGAAAGGGTTTGGAGAATTCAAACGCAATTGGAGACACGGATGTTTTTCCCGTGGTTCGGATAGGTGGTGCTATCCTACATCCACGTTGATGGAGACTTTAACCCACGAAGGGTAACGGTTGCGCGAGTCCACGGAGGGCTCCACCCACGAAGGGTCCACGAAGAAGCAACCTTGTCTATCCCACCATGGCCATCGCCCACGAAGGACTTGCCTCACTAGCGGTAGATCTTCACAAAGTAGGCGATCTCCTTGCCCTTACAAACTCCTTGGTTCAACTCCACAATCTTGTCGGAGGCTCCCAAGTGACACCTAGCCAATCTAGGAGACACCACTCTCCAAGAAGTAACAAATGGTGTGTTGATGATGAACTCCTTGTTCTTATGCTTCAAGTGATAGTCTCCCCAACACTCAACTCTCTCTTATAGGATTTGGATCTGGTGGAAAGAAGGTTTGAGTGGAAAGCAACTTGGGGAAGGCTAGAGATCAAGATTCATATGGTAGGAATGGAGTATCTTGGCCTCAACACATGAGTAGGTAGTTCTCTCTCAGAAAAAGAATGCTGAAAGTGTAGGCTTAGTCTGATGGCTCTCTCGCCGAATGAAGAGGAGGTGGAGGGGTATTTATAGCCTCCACACAAAATCCAACCATTACACACAGTTTTCCAATCTCGGTGGGACCGAATCGACAAACTCGGTCGGACCGAAATAGTAAACCTAGTGACCGTTATATATTTCGGTGGGACTGACTGGATCAACTCGGTGGGACCGATGTGATAGGGTTAGGGTAAATCCAAAACTCGGTTTGACCGATTACTCAAACTCGGTGGGACCGATTTGGGTAATAAGTGAAACAGAGAGTTGGCCAGGCAAACTCGGTGGAACCGATTGCATATCACGGTGGGACCGAGAATAATGCAATAGGTAATAGAGAGTTTGCAAGCCCATCTCGGTGAGACCGAGATCCCATCGGTGAGACCGAACTGATTAGGGTTTGGCAGTGGCTATGACAAGTGAAACTCGGTGGCGCCAGATAGGAACAATCGGTAGGACCGAGTCTGGCTTTAAGGTTTAGGTCATATGTGGAAGTGGGAAAGTAGCTGAGGATTTTGGAGCATATCATTGAGGACATGGAGCAAGAGGCTCATTAAGCAACACCTCATCCCTCCTTGATAGTATTGGCTTTTCCTATGGACTCAATGTGATCTTGGATCACTAAAAATGTAAAATGAAGAGTCTTGAGCTTCAAGCTTTAGCCAATCCTTTGTCCTTAGCATCTTGGAGAACTTCCCACAACCTTTAGTCCATGCCACTCTATTGTTGAACTTTCCTGAAACATACTAGATAGAAATGTTAGTCCAACAAGAGATATGTTGTCATCAATTATCAAAACCACCTAGGGAGCACTTGTGCTTTCAATCTCCCCCTTTTTGGTAATTGATGGCAACATACATCAAAGCTTTTAGATAAAGATATAAAGAACAGCAAGTAAAGCTTTGGAAGGACATGTAACAAACATAGGCTCCCCCTTACATGTATGCAATCATACGAATAAAATATAGAAGCATGTGAGAGCATAATCATGACAGAGTAGGCAATGTGTTACATGTATCTTGGCCATATGCATCAGAGCAAAAGATTGTCAAGGAAAATACCTTCATGCTCATGAGTCCTTCTTGCAAACAGTATGTACATAAGCAAGAATTTCTCATACTCATGATTTTGATGCATACACTTACCTTGTAGTCTTTGAGTTGGCTTAGGATGGAATGAACCTGCACAAACAAAGTTAGATAACACGGGTACATCCACAAGCCAGAGCAAACAAAAGAACCCACAAGAATACCAAGACTGGGATGACATGTAGAGAGTAAGTACTAGGTACTACATTGAATTCAACATGTCCCCAAGAGTAAAGATATGCAATGAATTTGACTGATTTCTTTCCCTTAGTTGTCTTGCTCCCCCTGAATCTTACATGGGATATTGGGAGAAGATAGGAAACAGAAAATAAGAGCTGAACGATACCACTGGATAGAACTTAATGCAAATAAGCATATATGAACATGTCTTTCCCCCAAAAAGACATGTGACATCTCTCCTCTTGAACATCAAGCATATGGGATCCTTGAGTATTTTCTCTCCCCCTGGAAATCTCTCTCTCTCCTCCTTAATAACATCTGGGAAATCTCTCTCTCCCCCTTAATAACATCTGGGATCCTTGAGACTTTCTCTCCCCCTTGAGCTTTGAGCTTTGATGTAACATCTGGGATCCTTGAGACTTTCTCTCCCCCTTGAGCTTTGAGCTTTGATGTGATCTCTCTTGATGTGATCTCTCTCTCCCCCTTTGACATCAATTTCCAAGAAGGGTTTTCTGGAATCTGTCGTATAGGTTTGGTCCTTGAGACTCAGCACAAAGCAATGGATAAAATTGTGATGCTTGTAGAGGACAAGACTCATTGAGTGGAGCTGGAACAGAAGAAATATAGAATAAGTGGCAAACTGTTTTTCCTGTTGCAAAGTCGGTGGCACCAAGTGGCATGTTTCGGTGGTACCGAATAGATTCGGTTGGACCGAAAATTACAAGTCGGTGAAACTGAGTTTACACAAAGAGAAACACTTGTCACCTCAGCTCACTAGACATGCAGAAACTTACAAAGATTGCAAGGAATTTAAATGCAGGGAATGCAGAACAAAAACAAAACGAAAAGAGAAGAACCTGAAAGATCTAGATGAAGTTTTTTTTTATGAAAAAGAGAAAGAAAGTAAACATGCATGAGACAAATGCAATAACACAAAGAACGAACACAAGAGAACTTCATCTAGAGTTGGGCGGTGACATAGTCACCTATGTTAGAGTATATTGACTTAGGAGTCAAGTGAGAACACTTGATCATAGGTCATACTCATCGTTTAAGCTCAAAATGGGGTTGCCATTTTTCGTTTAAGCATCTTGATGTATTCACATCTTGTTGAGTTGCTTTGACTCATGTCTTGGAGTAAAGCTTCTCTAAGATGGAATAACATACCTTGGGTGGTGGTGTGGTTCTTGCTCATGTAGTTGAACTTGTGTGGGTGCTCAAGGTTGATGTAGCTCATCAAGTTGGGAGCACCACTTGGAGTGTGAGTTCATATACCTACATGGGTTAGTTCTTGCAAGGAAGAGCACTTGTATATCCAAAAATGACAATCATGAAGCTCAACATAGAATTTTTCAAAGGATATGTTTGAATGGTTTTGTGCTTCCTTGTCTTCAATCACCGTTGTGTAGAGACTTGGTGATGTAGAGATCGCTCAAGATGTGAGTGAGTTGCAATCTCATAGGATTAGATTCAACCAAGCACCTACATGAGTTAGATAACATGCAAGATACAAATATATCCAAGACATAAGATAGTCATCATAAGAGATATATCATGGATTAGTCATAAGCTCATGACTTGCATGTATCCAATGGAGTTCCTACTCCAAGTTCGAAGCATCAATAATGTTCAATTCTCCTCTCAACCTGCAAAACACTTTCTCATCAAGTGGTTTAGTGAATATATCTGCCAATTGCTTATCGGTGCGAACATGCTTAAGATCAATGTCACCCTTAGCAACATGATCTCGAATGAAATGATGACGAACTTCAATATGCTTAGTTCGAGAATGTTGTACGGGATTATGACCAATTTTTATAGCACTTTCATTGTCACAAAGTAGTGGAACATGTTTCACATAGATTCCATAATCTTTAAGAGTTTGAGTCATCCAAAGCAATTGAGCACAACATGAACCAGCGGCAATGTATTCCGCTTCGGCGGTGGATAAGGATACCGAGTTTTGTTTCTTGGAAGACCAAGACACAAGAGATCTACCAAGAAATTGACAAGTACCCAAAGTAGACTTTCTATCAACCTTGTCTCCGGCATAATCCGAGTCCGAATAGCCAACAAGATCAAAAGAAGATCTCTTAGGATACCAAATGCCAAAATTTGGTGTATGAATTAAGTATCTAACTATCCTTTTCACAGCCTTAAGATGACATTCTTTGGGAGCAGCTTGATATCGCGCTCACATGCACACACTTAGCATAATATCGGGACGTGAAGCACATAGGTATAACAATGAACCGATCATAGAGCGATAGACCTTTTGATCAACCGGTTCACCATCTTTGGTCAAATCATTATGTCCACTAGTAGGCATGGGTGTAGACATACCTTTGCATTCTTGCATATTGAACTTCTTGAATAAGTCCTTGGTGTACTTTGTTTGAGAGACAAATGTACCTTCCTTAGTTTGCTTGATTTGCAAACCGAGAAAGAATTTGAGTTCACTCATCATGGACATCTCAAACTTTTCTAACATTAGCTTTCCAAACTTTTCACTAAAGAGAGGGTTAGTTGAACCAAATATGATATCATCAACATAAATTTGGCATACAAATAGTTCTCCATTAACCCTTTTAGTAAAAAGAGTAGAATCAATTTTACCAATTTCAAAACCACTTGCAATAAGGAACTTGGTCAAGCATTTATACCATGCTCTAGGAGCTTGTTTAAGACCATAAAGAGCTTTGTGAAGTTTGTAAACATGATTAGGTTTCTTGGGATTGAGAAAGCCGGGAGGTTGTTTGACATAAACTTCCTCCTCTATTTCACCATTTAGAAAAGCACTTTTAATGTCCATTTGGTACAAGGTGATATTATGGTGATTAGCATAGGCAAGTAAGATGCGAATGGACTCAAGTCTAGCAACGGGAGCATATGTCTCACCATAGTCCATACCTTCGACTTGTGTGTACCCTTGGGCGACGAGACGTGCTTTGTTGCGAACCACTTGTCCATCTTCATCTTGCTTGTTGCGAAACACCCATTTGGTACCAATGATATTGTGGTTGTTGTCTGGCTTCTCAACCAATGTCCAAACTTGGTTTCTTTCGAAGTTGTGTAGCTCTTCATGCATAGCGTTTATCCAATCCGGATCTTCCAATGCTTCTTCAACCTTCATAGGTTCAATGCTAGAGATGAATGAGTAGTTTTCACAAAAGTTAGCTAAACGAGTCTTTGAGCGAGTGATTCTCCCGGTTTGTATATCATTGAAGATTTGCTCGACGGGATGATCTTTGGCAATTCTTGCTCGAACTCGTGAGAGCTTTTGCTTGGGTCTTCATTGAACTTCTTCTTCATCTTGTTCTTCTTCTTGGTCTTCTTCATTGTTGACGTTGTCGTTCTCTTGTCGTGGTGGAGAAGGAGGTTGTTGATGTTCGTCTTGATGCATTTCCTTGTCTTCTTCATCTTGGTGTGTCCCGCTTGTGGATGCTTCCGTATCGATTCTTGGTTCACCTTGTCGTGAAGTAGAAGCTTCCACTTGGACGGATGAAGTGCTCTCCTTCACCTCCGTTGGACGAACTTTGCCAATGGACAAGTCTTGGATTGCTTCCGAAGGGTCTTTGTCTCCTACATCAATTGGCAATTGCTCTACTTGCGAGCCATTAGATTCATCAAACATCACATCTACCGTCTCTTCAACCTTTCGGGTGAAATTGTTGTAGACACGGTAAGTGTGATAGTTTGAGCCATAACCGAGTAGGAAACCTTCATGAGATTTAGGAGCAAACTTTGAATGACAATGCTTATCAAGAATGTAGCACTTTGAGACAAATACTCGAAAGTATCCAACTTGGGGTTTGTTACCGGTGAGGAGCTCGTATGCCGTCTAGCCAAGTAGCTTGTGAAGATACAAGCGATTTGTTGCGTGACAAGCTGTCTCCACCGCTTCTGCCCAAAAGTGCTTCGGCGTCTTGTATTCATCAAGCATCGTTCTTGCCATTTCGATGAGCGTCCGGTTCTTTCTCTCAACAACTCCATTTTGTTGAGGTGTGTACGTAGCCGAGAACTCGTGTGAAATCCCTCCTTCGTCAATAAAGGTGTCCACATTTGCGTTCTTGAACTCTGTTCCGTTGTCACTCCGAACCTTCTTGATCTTCACGTCAAATTGATTTGGAGCCTTCCTGGCAAAGTTTTTGAAGATCTTCTGGACCTGCGACTTGTCATTAAGAAAGAATACCCACGTAAATCTTGAAAAATCATCAAATATAACTAGACTGAAAGAATTTCCACCGAGACTCTTGTAGGCATTGGGACCAAAAAGATCCATATGAAGTAGCTCGAGTGGCCTCCTGGTGGTCATGATGTTCTTCACGGGATGCCTTCCTCCAACCTGCTTACCTGCTTGACAAGCACTGCAAAGTCTATCCTTATCAAATATGACATCGTTAACTCCAAGGATATGATTTCCTTTAATAAGCTTGTCAAGGTTTCTCATGCCAACGTGACCTAGTCGTCTATGCCACAACCAACCTTTTGAGGATTTAGCAATAAAGCAAGTTTTAGGTTGTGCCTTTTTAGAGAAATCAATGATGTAAAGATCACCTCTACGCATACCGGTAAAGACCATTTTATGATTGTCTCGACGAAACACTTGGCAATCTACCTCAGTAAATAGAACATTCAAACCAAAATCAGCAAGTTTAGATACTGAAAGTAAGTTGTAGCCGAGAGATTCAACGAGCATGACATTTTGAATGGAACTATCATGTGAGATGGCCACCTTACCAAGGCCAAACACTTTACCCTTTGAATTATCACCAAAGGTGACATATTTTCGAGGGCCGTCATTTTCAGCAAGCTCATGGAACATCTCTTCATCTCCGGTCATATGATCAGTACATCCACTATCAAGAACCCATTCCTTTCCTCCTGACGCATATCCCTGTAGATTTTCCGTAAGACCAAAATGTCTCATTGCATCATCAAGATCGAAGTCACTATCATCATCATCATCATCATCATCATCATCATAGTATCCATGTTCATCGTGATCTTGTGACTCATCATTTCCTAGAGAGGGTAATACATTAGATAAATGATCATCAAAGTGGTCACCTTTATGAATTCTTATAGCTTCGAATATAATATCACTAATGATTCCAACATCTCCTTTAGCATGCTTAAGATTGGTAAGTTCAAATAGACAATTACCACAATTAGGATCACTAGAGTTCATCTTACTCAAGGCAATAGATTTATGGAGAACTTCATCCAAGTTTTTCAAGGAATGATCGGGAAATCGTTCCTCAAGAAATTTCCATATAGTATAGGCACAATTAAGAGTAGGCAAGCTAGCAATCAAATTTTTGGGTAATCCTCTAATGATGAGCTCAATAGTTCTAAGATTGCGAATCATGTCAATATCTTCATCTAGGGTAGGATGCAAAGGATCAATGTGAGGTGCACAAGGGCTAGCAATATACTTTTTTAAATGATATTGATTGAAGATTACAAGCATCTCATTTTTCCACTCATGAAAATACTCTCCATCAAGAATAGGCACTCTATGTCTAAGACTCCCTAAAGTAGACACATCCATCTTCCTCCAATGGTGATTAAACCAAGGCAATGGAGACCAAAGCTCTGATACCACTTGTAGGACCTTGAAGTAGATGTGTCTAGAGGGGGGTGATTAGACACTTGATGCTAAAGTTGCTAGTTTTTAAGCTTTTTCGGTTTGAGTGGAGTTTGGGCACAATTTAACATACACAATACATATCAAGCAAGCATGCAAATAGTATATAGGCAGCGGAAAGTAAAACATGTAACTTGCAAGAATGTAAAGGGAAAGGGTTTGGAGAATTCAAACACAATTGGGGACACAGATGTTTTTCCCATGGTTCGGATAGGTGGTGCTATCCTACATCCACGTTGATGGAGACTTTAACCCACGAAGGGTAACGGTTGCGCGAGTCCACGGAGGGCTCCACCCACGAAGGGTCCACGAAGAAGCAACCTTGTCTATCCCACCATGGCCATCGCCCACGAAGGACTTGCCTCACTAGCGGTAGATCTTCACGAAGTAGGCGATCTCCTTGCCCTTACAAACTCCTTGGTTCAACTCCACAATCTTGTCGGAGGCTCCCAAGTGACACCTAGCCAATCTAGGAGACACCACTCTCCAAGAAGTAACAAATGGTGTGTTGATGATGAACTCCTTGCTCTTGTGCTTCAAGTGATAGTCTCCCCAACACTCAACTCTCTCTCATAGGATTTGGATCTGGTGGAAAGACGGTTTGAGTGGAAAGCAACTTGGGGAAGGCTAGAGATCAAGATTCATATGGTAGGAATGGAGTATCTTGGCCTCAACACATGAGTAGGTAGTTCTCTCTCAGAAAAGGAATGCTGAAAGTGTAGGCTTGGTCTGATGGCTCTCTCGCCGAATGAAGAGGAGGTGGAGGGGTATTTATAGCCTCCACACAAAATCCAACCGTTACACACAGTTTTCCAAGCTCGGTGGGACCGAATCGACAAACTCGGTTGGACCGAAATAGTAAACCTAGTGACCGTTATAGATTTCGGCGGGACCAACTGGATCAACTCGGTGGGACCGATGTGCTCGGGTTAGGGTAAATCCAAAACTCGGTTTGACCGATTACTCAAACTCGGTGGGACCGATTTTGGTAATAAGTGAAACAGAGAGTTGGCCAGGCAAACTCGGTGGAACCGATTGCATTTCTCGGTGGGACCGAGAATAATGCAATAGGTAATAGAGAGTTTGCAAGCCCATCTCGGTGAGACCGAGATCCCATCGGTGAGACCGAACTGATTAGGGTTTGGCAGTGGCTATGACAAGTGAAACTCGGTGGCGTCGGATAGGAACAATCGGTAGGACCGAGTCTGGCTTTAGGTTTAGGTCATATGTGGAAGTGGGAAAGTAGCTGAGGATTTTGGAGCATATCATTAAGCACATGGAGAAAGAGGCTCATTAAGCAACACCTCATCCCTCCTTGATAGTATTGGCTTTTCCTATGGACTCAATGTGATCTTGGATCACTAAAAATGTAAAATGAAGAGTCTTGAGCTTCAAGCTTTAGCCAATCCTTTGTCCTTAGCATCTTGGAGAACTTCCCACAACCTTTAGTCCATGCCACTCTATTGTTGAACTTTCCTGAAACATACTAGATAGAAATGTTAGTCCAACAAGAGATATGTTGTCATCAATTATCAAAACCACCTAGGGATCACTTGTGCTTTCACCAGGCTCTTCTCCGACACGATCGGCGCGTCGATCGCGGGCTCGTACCAGGATGACGAAGGGGTAGCCCAGGCTTTCTTGTGTGCCATCGACGACAAGCTCGAAGGTCTGGGTGGATCTGGAGTCTCTGGAAGCAAAGGGCAAGAAAGGGGATCCAGATAAAGACGAAGGAAAGCAATGAAGGCAAATGCAGCCCGCGCCAGCTTTTTGTCAGTCGGGCAGTTGCCGAGGCAGCATGGGGAAGCGGAGACGCCCACGACCAATCAACCACCATGCGTCAACTAAGGCCGCAGGCTATTATGGCCCACATTGCTCCACACTTGCCCCTTGGCTTCGCCTCAAAGCCAAGACCGAGCACGCCTTGGGCCCGAGGGCTACTGTCGGCGTCCTAGGAACGGGGTCCCCAGACTTGCCTGCCTGCGGCCCATGGCGTGGCTCCACCAGCGGCCCTGTACGGCCCATCTTCACCCACAAACACTCAAGATTCTCGTGAGGGGCCAAGCCTCGCGAGGCGGATGACGCAAGACCTCCTTGGGGCGGCCTCACCAGGCTGGCACGCGAGGGGCGGAGAGATCAAGGCAAGGGGCACCTCGCGAGGTCCCTGTGACGGAAGCCATGACGACCAAGGCCAGGCGGGCACCAGGTAAGCGCCAGCGCGCACAGTGTCCTCGTTTCCTCTTTGGTGCTAAAGAAGAAAGCGCAGGAGCGGAGTCCCGCGGCATCAAGCAAAGGTTTCCATATCGGTGCAACAAGACCAAGACTAGCAGGACAGCAGTACGGAGGTCACCGTGGAGTCCATGACGGCGTCACCACCAGAGCCTTTGGCAGGCGAAGACCATCTTTTTTCAGGATATCTTGTACTAGCGGCCCCCTTCAAACTGGCCGTTGTGGGATACCTTCCCGCCTAATATTTGGGAAGAGGACCTGGGCCTCTATAAATAGGACTAGCCACCACCGTAGGGAGGCATCCGATCGGCACATCAAGAGACGAAGACATCTCATCTTGGACTGGATCCATTCCACCAAGGCCACCAGACAAGCTCACCAAGCACAGGAACACCTCTCCTTAGGAGGCTGTTCTTCCCTTGTAACTGTTCATCCTTAGCCCAAGAGGCAATCCACCACACCACAGTGGAGTAGGGTATTACACCACATCGGTGGCCCGAACTAGTATAAATCTTGTGTCCCTTGTTCTGCGGGTTCGACGCGCTAAGACATGAGATTACGGTGAGGGCGAGAGCTAGAGGGGGAGAGATCTTTGTGCGCACCCCCGTATTCGAACCTCAAGGGTTTTGCCGAAACCCGAAATCCGATACCATGGACCAGAGGGGAAACTCTCCTCCCATCTAGAGGGAGACTAAGCAAGAAGAAAGAGGAGGGGGGCTCTCCCCCTCTCTCCCGGTGGCGCCTGAACACCATCGGGGCAATCATCATGATGGCGATCTACACCAACAACTTTGCCACCGTCAACACCAGCTCTTTCCCCCTCTACGCAGTGGTGTAACACCTCTTCTCCCCACTGTAATCTCTACTTAAACATGGTTCTTAATGCTACATATTATTATCCAATGATGTGTTTCCATCCTATGATGTTTGACTAGATTCGTTTTGTCCTATTGGTTGATTGATGATCGTGATTGGTTTGTGCTGTATGTTTTATTTTGGTGGTGTCCTATAGTGCCCTCCGTGTTGCGCAAGCTTGTGGGATTACCAATGTAGGGTGTTGCGGTATATTCATAATTCGCTTATAGTGGGTTGTGTGAGTGACAGAATCTTAAACCCGAGTAAGGGGTGTAAAGAGGACTTGTTGCTTAATGCTATGGTTGGGTTTTACCTTAGTAGTTGTGGATGCTTGCTAGAGTTCAAATCATAAGTGCATATGATCCATGTATGGAAAGTATGTTAGCTAATGCCTCTCCCTCATATAAAATTGCAATAATTATTTGCGGTCTAGTTATCGATTGCCTAGGGACGAATCCTTCTCTTGTGTTACACAAAAGATTCCTACTAAACAATTAACTTTTATTATCTCGCAAAGTACTCCTAGTTTTAATATTGCAAAGTTGTTATAGCATTACACCTATAAAGTACTACTAGTTTCTTACTTTTTCGAGGTAAAGCAAACATTAAGTATGCATAGAGTTGTATCGGTGGTCGATAGAATTTGAAGAGAATATAAATTCTACCTTTAGCTCCTCGTTGGCTTCGACACTCTTATTTATCGAAAAAGCTACAATTGATCCCCTACACTTGGGTTATCAAGACTTTTTTGGCGCCATTGCCAGGGAGCAATGGCGTGGGGTGAATATTCTCGTGTGTGCTGGTTTCCTTCATCACTAAGTAGTTTTTATTTTCCGTTCTAAGTTGTTCTCTTTCCTTAGTTATGGATATGGAAGACAAAATACCAAAAAAATAGTTCTAATTTTTCCGCATGGAGATGGGGAACCTCCTAAAGCCCTCAATGCTCATTATGGGGAAAATATTAAACACTACTTTGATAATCGCGATAAATCTCCATTCAACTTGATAACGCACTACAAAAAAACACTTCCGTGATGATCCATGTTTGTCATAGTAGGTCACGTTTTCTATCATGCATGTACATCCATGAAAATTTTATGATAGAATCAAGATAGTCATACCTATGTTGTCTTAGAAGTATTCCATGACAATACCAAAATTATCATCACGGAAAGTGTCCACTTCCATGACGATAAATGGCACGTCATGGAAGTGTTTTCGTCAAGGGTAATCGACACGTAGCATCCACCATAAAGGGTTGCCATTAAGCTATTGGGTTCTAGTTTGGATCTGATAACCCGTTAATAGCCCAGACCAATGGGGATTTTCCATGTGTAAAATTCTCATTCGACGGAGGATCCACGTGTCAGCTCAGTGTTGGCGCAGATGTTATCCCTACAATGGACGAAACACGCCTATGATA